>NC_056585.1:9571449-9871449 GCF_018340385.1 Cyprinus carpio
TGTGACATCAGTATGTCTCTCTACGTGGACTCTGCAGTTTGTAACTGAATGCAAGAGACAAAACGTTGCTGTATTTAAGTAGTGTAACGTCTTAAAGCAGGTTTTCCAGTTTCTGTCCATGGTGCTGCAATGTCATTTGTATTTATGTCAGCCACTTTTTAAATGCTTTTTGTCGGATTAGAACTGTCATAAAGCAGGTTTTCCAGTTTCTGTCCATGGTGCTGCAATGTCATTTGTATTTTGTTTATTTATTTATTTATTTTTTTGGTGTGTGTTGTTTTTTTTTTTTTTTTTTTTTTTTGGGGGGGGGGGGGTCTGGGTTACTATAAATATTGTGGTCGTTTTTACCATTCCCACTTATCAGGGAATGTTGTGGCCCCGCTGTTGTTTCGCTAAATGATTTTATCTATATAATCCACATATAACCCTGTCAGAGACATGAACATTGTGCAGTTTCTTTTCTTAACTCGTGGTGTCGCTGTTCACCTGAAAAACAATGTCACGTCTCTCCGGTACGTCTCTCCACCCTGCTTGTGATGTCATACACAGGGCTTTTCAGCTCGTCGAAGAAGCGGCTGATCCATGATATTATCTACGTCTATTATTCTAAATTTTTATTTTATGCTTGTTTTCTTCTACATAGTATTGTTAATCATTGTATTCGCGAGGATTCAATTTCTGCCCAGAGTCTGAAGAATTCCAAGGTTCTGTGTTACTGCTGAGATGTTTTGTCCTTTTGTTCTTCATGCTGATGGCGCACACCTCTTATGGAGACGTAGTCACACACTTTCCGGAGGAGATGAAACGCGGATCTTTGATTGGAAATATAACAAAGGATCTCAACCTCGATGTGAACAGACTGTCATCTCGTAAGGTTCACGCATACATACTGAAGCTTAAGCTGATACTGTGAGAAATTAATATGAGTGCTGGAGGAGCGAGGCCGCTTTTATCCAAAGTGGTTTTTTTTTTTTTTTTTTTTTTTGCATTTAATGACAAGTATCTCCATATCTGCTCATATTCTCATTACTGAAAATAATGTCACACTGCCAAAAGTCTTTTGTGGTGCAAAAAACAAGCTACATTTACTTAAGCAAGATACAGTGTCTTTTTTCTGTTCTTTTTTTGATTTTGGAGTGAAATAAGACCTAGACATGTGCTTGAATGACAATCACTCACCTTGTGAATTTTGGCTGCAGATATGCCTCAGTTTCTCTCTCCCTGAGGAGACTCATTCAAACTGATCTCACCCCTCTGTTACTGCTCCTCCAGGGTTTAATGACCTTGATTCGTCTCAATTGTTTAAATGGTTGGTTTAGCTGGTTCAGATGATTTGGATGATGAGCATCTCAAACTAGCATTGTTGTTTGTGTGTCTATATGTGCGAAAAATGTGTGTTTAAGACATGGATGAAATCTTGACCCAACTCCATTTCTTTTCTCCAAAGCCACAGTCCTGCAGCCATCATAGCAATATGACTACACTCCAGCATGATTAATTAATGAGATGATATTGTTTTTTTGATCCGTCCCAGTGCCTAATGTCATCTCTTTCTATCCTTTTTTCTGTCTTTGTCTTTCTCAGCTTAAAGGTCCCGGTGCAGACTGGAGATATTCAGCGTCCCTTAGAGCAGGAATGCAGAGGTAAGATTTGATTTATTTATTTATTTATTTATTTATTTATTTATTTATTTTTGTCTTTTCATCATCTGCTGAATATGCCCTATTACTTTAAAGGGGTTAATTAATTAATTAGCCTTTGTGTTCATTGTACCAAAGTAGAGATTGGATGAATTATTACATACTACATTGTTTTAACAAAAAATAATATATATATATATATATATATATATATATATATATATGTACCACAGGTAAAATGTATAGTAATGACTCCTTTAAATGGACGAACCTGGTGAAAGGAGGGCAAGAATAGAATATTGCAAGACAGTAATTTCCAGACATTAAATGGACATGGTTACCTATAAAAACAGCTGATCTTTATATGATCATGGAAACTCACGTGCACAGGCAATACCCATAAACCACTGGACCAGGCTGTTGGTAGCATATAGTTATCCACCACTCATTATGAATCAACCAGTTTGATATAGATGTAGCAGCCACTGAATGACCAGTACAGCTGTACAACAACAATTGTCATGGAAGCAGAAGTAGGTCATATGCAGTGATTGAAGTATTGCCTACAGCCATGTCAGCAAAATGATGGCAACGAAGGACATTACAGACAACAGACTGGACAGCACATACACATATGCCAGAGCTATGGGTGTGTGTGACTGAATGACCTCTGATCTTCATTAGTGGTACACTGATTCCCTCCTAATTACAGCATGGTTTAATGAGAGCTAATGTAGCCACGCAAATCATTATCATGCATTAAATCAGATTCCTGTCTCAAAATTTATGTGCTTAGAGAAACCGCTGCAAAATTAATTTCACATTTATGATGCTCTTGCTTTCTCTGTCTTGAGTTTAAGACAAATTGTTACTTTCCTTGGTAGTTTCTTTGTAGAAGTCAGTAGCTTCTTATTAATGTTTACTGTTGCTCATTTTTAGAGTTTAGAATTTGAATAAACCCTAAAGCCCATATAATTTTTGACATGCAAGTTTGTTACTTTACTAAGTGATCAGAATGTTTTTTTGTTTTTTTTTTGTTTTTTAAAACATAGAGACCAGAATTATTTAAACTGCAGCACCTTAGCAACCTCATAGCAATGTGTTAAAGCCAGTCAAAAAGACCTTAGCAATACCTTGGCAATCAGAGTGAGATTTGCAAGGGCAAACATTACCTTTTTTATTGTTACTCTCCTAAATGTAATACTTTTTCACACGATAGACCAACAGGTTTATTTAGAAATAGCCTTTCGGATGTTAAACACAGAAATGATCAGTGGAGGAGACAATAACATTGATATGCCGGCAGAAATGAATGAGGGGGTGGGGGGGGTGGGGGCAGACAGGGAGAAAGCGAGAAGGAGGATGTTTGAACATTAGATGAGGATCATGTATTCAGTCCAGTGTTTCTCATTAATTATGTAGTAAGCCTTAGTGACTGCTGCTGCACAGCTCTTTAAAATGGCTTCCACACACACACACACACACACACAGCATGTAATAGCAGGAGTAACCGCCTGACCTTGGACTGCAAACATTCATCAGAGAAAGACAGAGAGAGGAGGCAACTAAAATGGTGGTCCCCCATTCTGCATGCTTTCTGTCACTGGATAATTTGTTTTTAACAGATTACTGGTTGATTGCAATTGTAAGAAATGTCAGAACATATTAATTCTTGCGTTTTAAAATTCATGTATAAAGCATTTCTGATCTGTAATGGAGGGTGATGCTAAAACTGGTGAAAGTTAACTATCCATCGAACTGGTATCTATCCACTGAAGAGTTAAATAACTAGTGACTGGTATGCTAAAATAATCAAATAATAGGGGAAATCAGCAATGTTATTAATTTGTTAACAATGTTATATACATACTAATTTTTTGTTGCTAATAATAATAATAATAATAATAATAATAATATATATATATATATATATATATATATATATATATATATATATATATATATATATATATAGTTCAAATATTTTTATTTTGATTAAATTCAATTATTTTGAACTTTCTATTTATTAAATAATCCTGAAAAAAGTAAAAATGTCCTCAATAATATGAAGTAAAACATCCTTAAAAAACAACTATAAAACAAAAGAAATTACTACAGCAGCAAATCAGCATATTAGAATGATTTCTGAAGGATCATGTGACACTGAAGACTGGAGTAATGATGCTGAAAATTCAGCTTTGCATCACAGGAATAGATTACATTTTAAAAACATATTCATTTAGAAAACTATTTTTAAACTATTTTCAAAATTATCTTAAATTGTAATTGTATTTCACAATATTACTGTTTTTCTTTTTGATTAAATAAATGCAGCCTTGGTGAGCATAAGAGATCAATCAATCAATCCGGTAATGACCAGCTGACTGTATGTTACCCCACTTATTATGTAGATAGTTACCAAACAAATAAATAAATGGAATGAAATATTAAACTGAGTTAAAATATTTTTATTACGTGAGAAGAGGAGGCTGTGAATTGAGAAATTTTGAGGGCACAGGAGTGATATACCCAAGCTCTATCAAACATAAACCCTACCCACACATTGTCCTTTTATAATCTGGGACACTATCTACATAGTGCATCTTTTCTCATAGAGTGAGATCTGAGACTATTTGAATATGAAAAAAAAAAAAAATGTAAATATACAACCCATAAATATACAAATTGTGGCATTTACATTTTACATTAATGTAAAGAATGTCATAGTTTTTGATATGTTGAAGATAATTGAAGAATCACCTGTCTTGAGTACAGAGTCTCAGTTATTAATCGGAGATGTCTGCACACTCTCAAAAGTGCCCATATACAGATCACCACAACCATCAGGGCAAAACAAGAACAGGCTCAGAATAACAAATTGTGGCATGTACAATTTACATTAATGTTCTTAAATTTAAGAAACCCATAAATAGTGCAGAATCTAGAATTATGATTTTTCGTAGTAGTAGTAGTAATCATGAAACTTTTGCAAGTATTAATTTAACAAAGCTCCTAGCTTTTCAATGTTATATTGTGTGGTGTTTCAGTCAAATCAAAGTTGGTTAACTCTAATATATATATATATATATATATATATATCTATATATATATATATATATATATATATTATATATATATATATATATATATATATATATATATATAGATATATTATTTTTTTATTATTATAATTTTTTTTTTTTCCTTTAAGGTGAATTAAAAGTTTTAATCTGAAAAGCATTCTCCTTTGTTTGTGTGTAGTTCAGTCCATATGGAGGAGTCATCTGTGATGCAGGGTGCTCAAGGAGTTCTTGTTCAGAACTGGCCCACCGTCTCTAGCGCTCCTGGTAAGATATTGTATCTAAACCCTATGGCAAGCATTGCATTAACTAAATTGAAATTTCTGCTATCCACATTAATTGTATAACTCTATACTCAACTCATGTGTTATATTTTTATTTCTACCAAGGAATGTTTTGAGAAACATCTTAGTCCAGGTTGATACTTAAATGAAACATAACTGAAAACCCATATTAGGTCTTCAGATCTAGAGCAACCACTAAGCAATACAATTTTCCTCTGGGTGTTCAGGCAGGACTGTAACACTGTCTTTCACAGTTTCACTGGTTTTAACCCTCAGGACCATCTATCACTATCAACCCCTGTCCCAATCTAGACTATCACTCTCTTCTTTTCTGTCTCGCATCATTCTTACACTTGCATGCTTCTTTCCCTGCAGTCTCCTCTGCATTGGCCTCTTTTGCTGAGCCGAGCTGCTGCAGTGATGCAGGATGCAAGGAATATGACCTAGCTGAGTAGTTCAGGGAGCAACTCAGAAACCACTGCAATACATTAGTGATACCGCAATCTGCTTTTGTGTGTTGAAAAGTAACATTAAATATGAATTCACAATGGCAGCAACCCACTCAAAAATTGTTAATGCACCAAAATTAAGATTTATCATCATTTGCTTACCCTCATGTTGGAAGGTGGATTGTGATACACCATATGATTACAGCATATGAAAGCTTTGTATGATGATTGAAATTTGAGATCTGCACTGGTGGGAAAAATTATCTGTAAATAATGACATTAATTTGGGGTTTTAAATACAATGTATTATTATTATAGGAATAAAATTGGGGCCTTCTGGTAATGTATAGTGGATAAACTACTGTTATTGCACTTTTTCTGTTTTTGGAGCTTGATAATATAAATCACTCTCCACTTTCATTGTGTAGAAAATAAGAGAGTTTACATTTTTATTTAGACTTTATGCTTCATGTCTCATAGTGTTTCATGGAATAAAGGCATCAATACAAAGTTAAAACAACACAAGGGTGAGTAAAAGATGCAAAATTTTCATTTTTGGGTGAACTATACCTTAAAAACTGCTATTGTACATATTGTACATTTTCCCACAGTCTGATCACAATGTAATACCATGGTTTAATGTTGGATTATATTTGCATTCCTCCTCACTCAGTGTTTGATCTGTTCATGGTAATTAATCCACAATATTAGATTCCATTTCTATTTTGCCCATCTAGTCTCTTTCTCACACTCCAAATAATTGAAGAATCTCCTGTCGTTCTGTAGAGGACAGAGTCTCGGTTATTAATCAGAGATGTCTGCACACACTCTAAAGTGCCCATAGACAGATCACCACAGCCATCAGGGCAAAACATATTAAGATAAAATATGTTTTTAAGTCAAAAACAACAAGAACAGGTTCAGAATAACAAATTGTGGTATGCTTTAAGCTTGTGCTTGTAGCCATATAATATTGATGTGGTCTGTTGTAGAACATTATGTTGAGCAAATAAACATCTAGTTACACAAATGTGAATTTTAGTATTACATCAAATCAGACTTGTTCTTGTGGCGGCGTTTATGTTAACTCTTCTTGTAAATACCATCATTTTGACATACATGACATGACATCAGCAATAAACCTCTCTACCGTTGTCTGGGTTCATTTCCTGGGTCACAAGGTCATAGGTAGAAACCCGGTTACAATTAATGAATATTTAATTTCCTAATTAACTCCTTGTGAGGGTTATGGATGTCTATGCTGAGGCCCGACCCTGTTGGATGGAATGATGATGTGACTTCTGGAGGTGTTCGAAATAATGAAAGTAATTTAGTTTCAATAAGATGAAAGGGAGAGAAGAAGGGAGAGAGGACAAAACGGGCACAATTACTCGGGTGATGAAAGAGCAATTTGTTTCTAACTAAGTCTCTGATGATGACTGCAAAATCAAAGACTTGAAATGAATGAAATAAGCCTCTTTAGATTTTAGCTGTCTCTCTGTCTCCATCTCCCTTTCTTTTTTCTTTCTTTCTTTCTTTTTTTTCTTTCTTTCTTTCTCCTGTTCAGTATTCAGTCTTGTTTGCAAATCTTTCACAAGCTGCCAATTTGGCGATGCTGCTTAGCTTTTTAAAACATTAATTCAGCCCAAAATTAAAACAATATGTATCATTTAATGTATAAATGTCATTGTTCCAAACTTTCTTACTTCCATAAAACTCAAAGAATAAATGTAGCAAACTTTTAATTCTGTCTATTTAGCTCCTAAAATGTGAAACATAAAAACTAGTGATGTCTGGCATCAAATATGATAAAATGCCTCTTCATGAATGAAATTTGAAGGATACTGCAAAAATAACATACGATAATCAGTCAGCTGTAGAATGTACACAAGTCATTTCAACTTAAATTATATTGAAGTGACTTACAAAATAGAGTTGAATCTTATATAACTTAAAAATTAATTTGATGTTGTTTAAATTAGTCGAAGTCATGAAAAAACAGTAAAGTATGGCATTTAGATTTTTAGATGAACCAACCTTTTAAGACAGCAGAAAATGAGAACAGCTAAAGAGATGAATTAGAATCAGACAACACCATCAATTTTGTTATCAGCAGCAAGGGAATCGGCAGTTTAGGTGGTAATGTGAATGTCAGTCAGTCAGTTGGTCTGTGGTGGTATACAGTAGTGCTGGTTTGTTTTATGTCCTACGTTTTAATGAGCTTCATTTTAGCTTTTGCGTGCAAAACACTGGAGAAGCCAACGCCCCTGTCTCTCTCTCTGTCTCTTTGTTGCGTGTGATACAGTTGGGCAAAACTACCAAAGCGCAGATCTACAGAATTAAAGTAATGAAAATAGGATAAAGCATTTCTGTCTCACTCTCATTTTGTTGTTGTGTCCGACACATTTTCTGTCTTGTTGGTTTTTTGGAGTGTTTAAGAAAGAAACAGTGTGACAGAGGGAGAGGGCAGGTAGACAGCCTAAGGGAAAGAGGGATAGAAGAGAGTGACAATGAGGGGGAAAAAAAGGGTGACCGTGGGGGAGAGTGAAAGAAAACAGGAGGGGGCTGTGACTGCCTCTGTTGCTATGGGAGAGAAGTATTTGACCATTAGAGAAAGAGAGAGAGAAAGAGAGAGAGTATGTGTTCTGTATTAGTTTCCATCAGTGTCTCTGCCTCAGCCTGATTTCACTGAAGGAGGCAGTTTCCACGGCAACCATTCATACCACGAACAGGGTGCTGGAAGAATAGAGGGAGGGTGAGAGAGAAACAAGTGAAAGAGAAATGCAAAATGGAGAGAGAAAGAGAGGGGAGTGGCTGAATGAGAGAGTTAACAGAACACCATATAAAATAACACATGAATAAATCTGTGCATATAATAGGAAGGAGGGAGTTAAGAAGGATACGGACAGGTGAAATGGGGACAGATGTATGAGAAAGTAGAGAAAAATGAGTTTTTAATGCTTTGGTAATGTCATCGCAGTAAAGCTTTTTAAATAGAGAGAAATATATATTTTTTTCTACTGTGAATGCGATTGTTGGGTTATAGCAGGTTGGGTGAAGATGGATAAATGGAGAGATAAATGGATGGGTGGATGAGTGTGACCTATCCTGTTTAAAGATCATCTCTACAGGTGGGCCAACCTGCACAGCCCACAGGCTCTCATATCAGCTACATTGCCATATGGCACATAGAAACACTTGCCCACAATGCGACGCACATTCATACTCACAAACTGACACAAATGCACTTACTACAATGCAACATGCATGATTTATTTTATCAACAACAAGCAAATTGAATTGAACTGATTACAAAAGAGTGTAAATAAGACTAAATAAGTCAGAGGTATCAAAAGACAAAAACTAGTATAGCTGACAAATCAATGATGTCAACAGGTCTCACTGATTTCCAGTGATTTTGTAGTAATTTTATGATTTTGGAATTAACAGTCACTTTAGTCAGTCAGTAAGACAGAGGAAAGGCTGTGCAGGAGGGTGCGAGTGTGTTTGTGTGTTGTAGGTCTAGTGGAATTTTTCAGAACACGCCAGGGGCTTTAGTCAGCTCAAGAGAGTGAACTGAGGACAATCGCTCTCTCTCTTTCTTTCTTTCTATGTCAGTGTTTGTCTCCATGTCTTTTTTTTTTTCTTTTTTTTTGAGGCTTTGTGACATGAGGTTGAGATTGATTGATTGATTGATTTATGCATCTATGCTTTTATTTATGCTTTTATCTACGCATTTACTTGTGCATTGATGTGTTTGTGTGTGTTTCCCTGACTTTAATGGAAAAGAGGGTTATTGAAAATTATATCATTATTCTCAAAACATGCAGTACTCTTATTACACAGAGCAGAACTATCCTTAATACACACATGCACACAACACACACACATGCACTGCAGTTTTGGCAGGTTCATGATAAAGCTTGTGGTGCCATCTGGCACATATTTTATCAGGATTACTAGAGCCTGAAGTACCACGGTGCACTGCATACCCATACACACACAGAGACACATGCAACAGTGTGATTATTTTTATTGTGCACAGACAATCAGTACCACATTCACATATCTAATTAATATTATATGCCCACAAATCCTTTATTATTCGCACACACAGCTAATGAAAGTTAATCAAATTTTCTGTTAAATATTTAATGTGAAAGCATGCAATTTACATACATGGACAGTAAATAACAAATTGTGAACTTTGATTGGTAAATAGATAGAGCTGCAATACATGTACTATAATCGAAATGTATATTTTGTATTATAGATAAACATTTTGTAATTTTCAGGCTAGCTGTCTATATGTGAAATCAGCCAATTTTTTGTCCTTCATGCAGCAAAACACAAATCTGCTGTCATCTGGTGTTACACACGCACACATACATATACATAGTCCTTCAAAAGTGGTGTTGTCTCATCTAAACAAACCCATAATTCCTTGGCTCTGCAGTGTTGCTCAGAAATCTGCTCCTTCAGAAGTTTAGCATTGGAGTTTGGCTCATACTGCCCTTCCTTACCTCCTCTTCTGCATTATATAAGACAGCACTCCACTCCTTCTTGAGAACGGAGACAGATACAGAGATATATAAAGAGTAGATGGGAGGGGGTCAGCAGACTCATGTTGTTTTCTTAATGATGAGACGATTCGATTTTCTCCCCATCATCTTTTTATGAGCTAGATCTTTCACTGGCCATAATAATCATGCCCTTGTCATGCAGCTTATTAAACCTTTGGCATTATCTGCCAGCCAGAAGTGTGTGTCTGTTTAAAGACTGCATTACATGAAAGGTCAAGGCAAGGTGGAAATATATGGAGGATGTTGCTGTAAGGGTAAATGTGTTGGGAAATTACTCTGAAACTGTATTTTGCAAAGATACAAGCTACTCACAGTTTAAAACAGTTAAAGCAGTCAAATGCAGAAATAATTACTTCTTTTTAAAACGTTATCCCATCAAAGTCCTACCCAGTTTTTGAACTGGTTAATTTGACAGTTTTGAAATCAGTGTAAATGTAGATAACCTAATAGCATTGCTACTTTTAGTTAGTCACTCCCTACCACTAGTGAATTGTATGCCTTATACTGTCAGAATGATGAGAGACACAAAGAGGAAGAGGAAGATTAGACACGATGAAAGAATATGAGTGAGAGGGACAAAAAAAAAAAAAAAAAAGCATTTGGGCGTTTAGTTGTTGTGTTACTGAGGGATTTGGAAGGGTAGTCAGTTCCCTGAGCACTCATAAAGCATTCTGCCTGTTTCTCTCTCTCATTTCACACTAACAATCCTGAATACATACCTTCTTTCACTTACAGATATCATAGTCAATGTTTCAGAGGTTGTAATCCATCTTTATCTTCACCGCAACATAAGCTATAGACAAAAGGCAAAGTGCGAACAAAGACTTGCACACAGATATGAAGCCAAAGGTGTTTGTATTAAATTAAGTGATGTTGTGGTGATCCAGTGTCATTATAAATTAGATTACTTACTCATCAGACAGAGAGAGAGAGATTTTCAGCACTGCACAGGGGATGTCAATCATAGATCAGGCCAGCTACCACAGTAATTTACATTTAAAGACATGAGTACATTACATTGCACATTTACATTACATGAGTACATAATATTCTTTCCTAATGCTTTCATTACACACATTGACTGTCAAATAATGCTGTTTTCATTTTTGTTGTGATTCTATTACAGTTTGTAATAGATGGTCTCTTTTTCTCTCATAGATAATGAGGGTGGTGAGGTCTCTCCCCCCGTAGGTGCTGGAGTGGATAGCAACAGTTGGCATTTTCGATACGGGGCGGGTCCAGGAGGCCCTCCACATCTGAAACCTGGTGAGGTTCCTCCTGAAGCCTTCATCATCCCTGGTTCTCCGGCCATTATTTCCATCAGACAAGGACAAGATGGAGACGACAAGAGCGACTTTATTTCCTTTGGAAAAAAGGAGGAGGCCAAGAAGAAGAAGAAAAAGAAGAAGGAGAAGAAGGATAAGCGGGAGAAAGGAAAAGATGATGATGATGATGATTAGAGAGACAGCGGAAAGAGTTAAAGCAAGAGCTGTTTTGTTTTTGTTTTGTTTTGTTTTTTAAGGCAGAAGTCCCAACAAAAGTCTGTAGAGCAAAATATGCTTTTATTAATCCTAAAATCCATATTTGGGGCTCAAACAAACATTTTCCGTTGGATTTAAGTGAAAAAAATTTGAGTGATTTTCTGTCATATCCGACCTCTTTCGGCTTAACGCAGATAGCTTCTCCTTCCTCTTAATTAAGTAATTGATTAATCTCGCGTTGTTACATGATTGATTAATATTCTCCCATGCCTCACCCACTATTCTGCATAAAATGTCCTTCAGACTCATGTTGGTACATATGTCTTATTCATCCTCTTGGTTTTTGTTTTCCAATCTTTTTGATAGGGAGACAAAATCTGATTGTTTGTAAGCTGTGTGCCGCTTCACTTGTGCTATCGTAGTAAAATGGAGAAAAAATAAGAGCGATTCAAAATTGAGTTTAGTTAGTCATAATGGAAGCAGGACACACACTGGTGTAAATATGCAGTTTGGGCACCGCTGTATGTAAAGCAGTGAAGATGCTAAATTAATGCTTTTGCTTGTTCACTTCTCCTGGTGTGGGATGGAAGAAACATCCTTTAAAACAAGAGACACTGAAACATTTTCACTTATAAATATACCACATCCTTGGCAAAAAAAAAAAAAAAAAAAAAAGTTTTATCAAAAAAAAAAAAAAAAAAAAAAAAAAGTACACCGAATGATGGAATGCACTTTTGTTTTGTTGCTTTAATTATGTTACCAGCAAATGTTCTCCAAGGCATAGTGTATATGTGAGAAAGTAATCCCATATATACACACATAAACATATATAGACACACAGATTTAGTAAACAGGGTCAATAATCATTCCATCTCTACAGCAACTCCCAAAACCTCTCCTTCTCTGAAATGTTTCTAACCTGGTTGGCCTTTTGATTAACCAGCAGTTGGACAGGATCAATATCATGTAAAGCTCATGAAAATCAGATAATCAGCTCTTCAGAAGCCTGGTTATGTGCTCTGTTGTTAAAGGGATGACTGAGAGAATGTTTATGCATTATGAACAGTATTACTGTTGATTCACCAAACCTCAAATACCTTCAATCCCATAAACTATCCTTAAATATCCTC
The DNA here is from genome assembly GCF_018340385.1 of Cyprinus carpio. Taxonomy (NCBI): domain Eukaryota; kingdom Metazoa; phylum Chordata; class Actinopteri; order Cypriniformes; family Cyprinidae; genus Cyprinus; species Cyprinus carpio. The sequence continues at coordinate 9,584,097 of NC_056585.1, forward strand.
TGTAGAAAAGGCTTAGGGGTTATGCCATGATTTTTACTGTGGCATTGCCTCATACCTGTAGTTTCCCCACTGTCCTTGACCCTGTCATCCCAACCTTAATTTTGTGCCTGCTTTCTCAGCTCAGTATGTCATACACAAAACCTAGCCGCCTCCTTTCTGCTTGCTTTCTGGAGGACCAACACAACCCAAGAGCAAAGAACACAACATATTAGCTAGGGGTTTTCAAAATTGAAGGGTGGGGGGGTTTGTGCACAGTTTTTATAAGCTTTAAGTGAACTTTATTGCTACTGTACAGAGCTTCTGTCTGTCTGTCTGTCTCTTTCTTGATCTCTCTGGTGGATAGGCTAGCTCTAGACATTGTGGTGTACTCATGTAGTATGGAGAAATGCAGACAACGCCTGTCAAATCCCCCCGCAGAGGACAGAAGCCCCTCCCGCCGAACTGTAATATGTAAATGATCCAGTGCTGTCCATTCAACTTCAGCTCTGTCTCTGTATAAGGCAATATATATTTTTGCTGGTCTCTCATCGGTTCATTCTCAAAAAGAGGAGGAAAGGGACAAGACAGCTGTGCGGCAAGGGGTGGAGATTAGTAGAGGAGAACTTTGGGGTGAAAATAGTGGCTTGCCAGTTTGATCCGATGTTGAAGGTGAAGTGTGTAATTTCTGTGCCATTAGCAGCACCCAACAGAATTTTCCTCCGTCTGCCTTTAATAGATCCAACTATTGGTTTTGAGCTGTGTCGGGCTGTTTCGGTTGCTCAAACAAACAGAGCAATGTTTTCAAAGACACATCCAGTGTTAACACTTTAAGAAAGTATCTAAACCTTAGAAAATACACAAATCATCTGTACATTGTTATAAAAACAATCAAGTGTTATTCATCTGATATTAATAATACACAAAAGACCAGACTGTTGTCTCCACTCCATGCCTTCTAGTGTCTGGTTACAGTGATACGTCTGTGTTCCGATGCTACTGGTTCCCTCACTTGCCTGCCTTCCTTGTTGCCACACACCTAAAAATGTCTCAAACCGATGTCACAATTATTCAAATGTGACTGCTGCATGACCTTACCAGAAAGAAAACATTTACTATATAGAGATATATATGAATATAGATATAGATGGCAGTGATTTTACTATTTTTGTTTATAGTTTTTATTCATTATTCACACAAGCGATTTGTGTATGTACCGTCTTTGAGCATTTTGCATACTGACACCTCTGAACCGACTTACAGTGGACAGTTATGACATTACTAAACCTTGGTATTTGTAAATGCTCTATAGTGTGATGCCCTGAAGCTCTTGGTTTTATCATATTCTTTTTATTTTTGTTTATGAAAAAAAAAATGTTTGTGTTTGGCTTTGACATACCGATCAAACTGGCACTGTATATTGTAGCTAAATTATGTATGATGATTCTGTCCCTACTCTTTCACTTCTTTGACAAAGAAAAAAAAAAAAAAAACAGGAAAAATCATCCTGATGTAAAATACAATATATGTAGTGTATGCTTGTATCTAGTGAGCGTTCATGCTGTCATTCTTTCTTATTGTCTGGTGGTGATCAGTAGGTGGCGCTGTGCTGTCCAACTGAATGGCGCTCATCTGTTGTAAAACACTCTTTTTTGTACACCTGCTCATCAATATGTGATGGTGAATTAGTGACCTTCATTCCATTCTTATTTTCTCTTCTTTATTATATTGTTTTTATTATTTTTTTCATTATGATGGAAAAGTGGTAATGTGTTTTGTTTATAAATCACAAAATAAATAAACTTTTCTTTCTTAAGAATGTGACATATTGTCAGTGTTTCTTTGTCCATGAGCCAATTGTTTATTGTTGTTTTGGGTTACAATACAATCTAGAACCAAACTGTAGAGCAGAACTTTTACTGCAAGGAAGTCTGGAGAAGCAAGAGAGAGAAATGAATAAAACTGCTTGCTCTGTCCCGATATTTGGGTCATTTTATAACTGAGGTTACATTTCATTTGAGGTTAACCTGATCGAGAAAATAACATTTATTTAGTTCCGTCATTGAAATTTTGAGTCAAAATAGTAAAATTGTCAACTGTTACCTGTCAACCCACAGTTTGTAATAACATTGTAGACAAACTCACTACCAGGGTAGTGATATATATATATACTTTTTGTGTGTGTGTGTGTATATATATATATATATATATATATATATATATATATATATACACAAATCCGATTCCAAAAAAGTTGGCACACTGTACAAATTGTGAGTAAAAAAAAGGAATGGAATAATTTACAAATCTCATAAACTTATATTTTATTCACAATAGAATATAGATAAAATATAAAATGTTGAAATGAGACATTTTGAAATGTCATGCCAAATATCGGCTCATTTTGGATTTCATGAGCGCTACACATTCCAAAAAAGTTGGGACAGGTAGCAATAAGAGGCCGGAAAAGTTAAATGTACATATAAGGAACAGCTGGAGGACCAATATGCAACTTATTAGGTCAATTGGCAACATGATTGGGTATAAAAAGAGCCTCTCAGAGTGGCAGTGTCTCTCAGAAGTCAAGATGGGCAGAGGATCACCAATTCCCCCAATGCTGCGGTGAAAAATAGTGAAGCAATATCAGAAAGGAGTTTCTCAGAGAAAACTGCAAAGAGTTTGAAGTTATCATCATCTACAGTGCATAATATCATCCAAAGATTCAGAGAATCTGGAACAATCTCTGTGTGTAAGGGTCAAGGCCAGAAAACCATACCCGGGCCCTTAGACGGCACTGCATCACATACATCACATACACTGTAATGGAAATCACAACATGGGCTCAGGAATACTTCCAGAAAACATTGTCGGTGAACACAATCCACCGTGCCATTCGCTGTTGCCGGCTAAAACTCTATAGGCCAAAAAAGAAGCCATATCGAAAAATGATCCAGAAGCGCAGGCATTTTCTCTTGGCCAAGGCTCATTTAAAAATGGACTGTGGCAAAGTGGAAAACTGTTCTGTGGTCAGACGAATCAAAATTTGAAGTTCTTTTTGGAAAACTGGGACGTCATGTCATCCGGACTTAAGAGGACAAGGACAACCCAAGTTGTTATCAGCGTTTCGTTCAGAAGCCTGCCTCTCTGATGGTATGGGGTTGCATGAGTGTGTGTGGCATGGGCAGCTTACACATCTGGAAAGGCACCATCCATGCTGAAAGGTATATCCAAGTTCTAGAACAACATATGCTCCCATCCAGATGTCGTCTCTTTCAGGGAAGACCTTGCATTTTCCAACATGACAATGCCAGACCACATACTGCATCAATTACAACATCATGGCTGTGTAGAAGAAGGAACCGGGTACTGAAATGGCCAGCCTGCAGTCCAGATCTTTCACCCATTGAAAACAATTCAAGACCTAAGACAGTTGAGCAACTAGAAGCCTGCATTAGACAAGAATGGGACAACATTCCTATTCCTAAACTTGAGCAACTTGTCTCCTCAGTTCCCAGACGTTTTCAGGCTGTTATAAAAAGAAGAGGGGATGCTACTCAGTGGTAAACATGGCCTTGTCCCAAATTTTTTGAGATGTGTTGATGCCATGAAATTTAAAATCAACTTATTTTTCCCTTAAAATGATATATTTTCTCAGTTTAAACATTTGATATGTCATCTATGTTGTATTCTGAAAAAAAAATATTGAAATTTGAAATTTCCACATCATTGCATTCTGTTTTTATTCACAATTTGTACAGTGTCCCAACTTTTTGGAATCGGGTATGTGTGTGTGTATATATATATATATATATATATATATATATATATAATATATATATATATATATATATATATATATATATATATAGATATATATATATATATATATATATATATAAATTTTGTGATGCAGTATTTAAGACACCACAGACACATTTTATCTGTATCAGCTTTGACAAGCAGCCAGACAACAATACAAGTGTGACTGTATGTGTGAAGGCTCAGATTCACCTCACTTCTCTCCACTCATCTGCCCCCTCAGTGTTCCTCTTTGATGACAGTAATCATAATTAGAACTCACTGAGAGATTTCTTAATGCAGACAGTTTGCCCTGAAATCATGGTCTGTCTAGCAGTGTCTGCTGTTCATGCTAATGATGGCACTGTTTTCACCTCTGTGAGGTTACTAGAAGGTCACATTAAAGATGGATGTACCACTCATGCATTGCTGTTATCTTTCTTTGATTTGATGCTACTTCCAGCCATTTAGCATGTGACATCTGAGAAAAAGTTATGTTTGTGCTGTTCCGTCTTTTCAAAATCCTCTTTAATCTAACATCAGAGAAAGTATGTAAGTGAGTGTGTCTGTGTTGGTGCATAAGGGAGGTTCAAGAGTTCAGCCTGTAATTCTGTCTATAGAAAAATATACATTTCTTTCTCAGCACCCTCTCTTTTATTTGATCTTGGAGGCTGTTTCTATGGTTACTACAATGACGGGACAAATTTCCATGGCAACAATTCAATTTAGAATTGAGTGTCTGAACAGACATAAAGGTGAGAATAAGAAGAGAGAGGTACTGGAACAGATTGTGCTATACTATTGCAGACAATCTCATAACTTCATAGAGTTCTATAGACTTCACATTTAACCTCATAAAACTAGAGTTGTTCTCGTGGGACCTGTATACCACACCCAGAAGCAGTTCTTTATGGGCCCTGACCAGTTTGTGTTTTAAATATCCTCTAATTTCTGCTGCTTGTGGTGAGAAACAAACAAATATTATAAAGAGATTGTAATGGCCAAAGGCAGTAGAGCTGCATTACAGCACAGCAGGTCACAAATGCAGCAGTAATAAATATAGATATAATTCATAAAAAAAAACAATATATTTAGCAAAAAATTATACAGAATTAAAGAAGTATCGTACATATAAATCAAGTATATTATTAATACAATTCTATACAGTGAGCAAAGGCTATTGCTGAAAAGTACAGTTTATGACAAAATATTCATGGGTAGGTCACGCTTTTCATTTAAATTAAATTAAATTAAATTAAATTAAATTAAATTTTACATTTTTTTATTTATTTTTTAGGTCATCTAGAAAAAAAATACCAACGTTATAAAAGCCAAGAACGGAACATCACTCATCATCCAGAAAAAAACTAAAATAAATTTTACATTTTTTTATTTATTTTTTAGGTCATCTAGAAACCTCAAATATTTATTTTCACTTCACCTTTAATTCCTGGACATTTCAAAATCTGTTTATTTCCAGCAGTAAATGTTCTATGTGGTCATTAATACTCCTCTGTAAGTATCAATTTAATTAAAGTTAATCTGACCTGTCAATGGCTGATTTACATCTACTTTCTGAAGTAAGGTTTTCTGGTTTTTATGCTTCATGGTTTCAGCAGTAGACACATTGTGTATGGTATAACAGTCAATCAAGGGGCTCCTATCGGGGAGTGAGGTGGTTTTTTTTTTTTTTTGTCTTTTTTTCTTTTTTTTCCTGTTCTGCTCTTTTAAGCTCAAATGACTCAGCATGAAGATCCTGCTGAGGCTATACGTACTTGCAAATCAAAGACACAGTGACGGCTAAATAAACAGTTGCCATAAATCAGAGATGAACCTCTTGCATAAACTGCCATCCACCATGGGGAGTGGAATAAAAGTACAGGTTAGAACATTTACCTTGATGTGCACTTTCAATCACAACAGGAGTTACAACAGGAGGGCTGTGCCAGCTAGTGTATTGTGTATGTAAGTTTGTGGGTTTAGGAAGTAAAGCTAAAGAGTAAGAAATATGGTGTAAAATTTAAGAGTGCAAAGGAAAATATATTGGTTGCAGCCTTTTGAACATTCCCATGAACAGGAAATACACAAATGGAGCTGAATTTTGTTGAAATTTGAAAGTGAAATGTAAAAAATAACATTTAAAATGTTAAAAAAGTTTACAGATAATATTAGTATAATTTAGTTTTATATAGCAAGGGCAAAGACAATCATGTCTTATCAGATTTCTGAGCAGTAACATACTTTTATATAATCACATACTCCTATATAAAAAAAAAAAAAAAAAAAAAAGTCAAATTACAATTTTATAGTTTGAAATTGAAACTGAAATGATTTCAGACTGAAGGCTGTAACAGAACAGCTTTCATATCAGAAGATACTTTTTTTTATTCTTGACAACAGATGTGGTAGATGCTGTAAGGTTTTTTTTTTTTTTTTCTCATATAATAAACATTCAAACTACAGGCATCCAGGGTACATAAATGAAAGGGTTGTGTTTAAATGTTAAAACGTATTAAATTATTTGGAAGATAAAATAGGCCTAGTTTAATTTGAATGCTTATTATTAATAAATAATAATGAGAATCATTTTTAGTCAAAGAAACGATAAAACACATGACATTTTTTGAATATTTCACACAAAACATGACACATGTGCGACTAAACACACACACACACACACACACACACACACACACACTGAGATACTGAGATACTGAGTTTGCTTACATTTTTGTGCGACTAAACAGCGCCACCGCCTGTAAGCATTTAGCGATCCGTATGTGTTTGAGGTTTATGATTCAGAAGGTCTTGTTTGACATTAACCTCCCCTTTATTGCCTGTTTTATACCGTTATTATTAATTGCGAAATTAAAAAAAAAAAAAAATAAAAATCAACAAAATTTCAAAAAATCAAAAAAAAAAAAAAAAAAAAAAAATAAAATAAAATAAAATAATGAAAAATTAAGTGGGAAAGATCAGACTAGGGATTTGTGTATTTGAATGTACAAAAATGTATATAAAATAAATGTATGTGTATGTATGTGTGTGTGTGGTGTGTGTGTGTGTGTGTGTGTGTGTGTGTATGTATATATATATATATATATATATATATATATTAGATACTTTACAAATGATATAGTATAGATATAGATACAGGTAATTAAATTTTTCAGGTCCTCAAATCAAATGACATCGATGTTTATTTTTGCATTTACATTTTTTTTTTTTTTTATTAATTTATTGATCAATTTCATTTTAATTTCGCTTGGTGTCCACATAATGATAAAGCAAATTATGGTCCAAATAAAGATTTTTATCATGTATGTGGGTGTGTGTTTGATGCGTCCTTCCTATTTCTTCATTGGCTGCGTTCCACTTCGCTTTTAGAGACACACTGGCGAACTTCCATAAGCACTTCCCCTCAGGGGAATCCCCACTAACATTTTGAAATGCATTGACCAGGGATGCGAGTCTATGCGAGTCTGCTTCAAACTTGAGGCAGCTCCACATATCACAAGGCAACACAATTGTGACTTCACCGCAGATCTAATTTAACCACACCCCAAACAACTCTACGATATACATATATATGTATATATATTAGTATTATTATATGTATTATTATTATTATATGTATATGTATTATTATTATTATTATTATTATTATTATTATTTTAAACAGCCCAAGCATATGTTATATACTCCATAGCGGTTTCCAATTGATCAAGGGCTTAGCTTGCAACGTAATCAGTGACGTACCTTGAAAATATATTCGATGATTGTTAAAATAATATATTTCAGCTCTTTATCTTTCGGTGCCGTCCGACTAATCTCAGTCCTTGCATTGGCCCATGGAAAGAATTATGAACATGATGCCAATTGTCTGTCCACAAAACTTCTTCCAAGTTTATCATTACTTCAACACATTATATAGTCACATCATAAGAGGTGGTGCAGTGATTCATCCAATGAGATATCGATTACATATGTGTGGTACACAAGCCAATAAATATACGTTATATAATATGGAAGTATGGCCAGGAAGTTCTGGACATATTAGGCATACACTTGGCCAAGGATACCTTTTCTCAACTGAACTATACAGTTCGGTCAGTCCAAACTCAGTAACCTTTGGGCCTAAAGCCCCCATCCTCCTCTGAACATCTGAACTCCTGAGGAAATATTCATGTGTGCGCATGTGTGTAGACATTAAGATTGAGAGAGGTAAGACTACTGAGAGTAGAGAGAGAGAACACAGAAGGGAGGAAGGAGCGAGACAGAAGAAAATGAGTGAGAAGGGAGGAGGAATTGCAGAGAGGCAAACTCACAGGAACATCTGGCAGAGAACATGATATAATCTAACAATGATGCATCATCAACTTGTGTTAAAGTAATGTTTTAGTTTTCTACAATTCAGCAGTAAATCCACACTGTATATATATATATATATATATATATATATATATATATATATATATATATATATATATATATATATATATTGACAATTAAGAACATATGTGTTCAGGCTCAATCCCGCTCCACATCTGACATGCAGGTGGATGAATTGTTTGACATGAGGCGCAGGAGATTGAAATGTAATTCCAGCCTGACACACTGCGCGCCGCTGCTCTACTCCATCTGCTCCTCTGTTCAAAAGTGGAGCAGCAAGGAAACATGGCCAGTAGTGGAATATAGCTTATGCATTTTAAAAACATAATGCAGAATACAATGACATAACTCGTCCTGTGAGTTCAAACTGTACTAAACCTAAAATAATAACTTCAATAAATGTATCCTGTCTATTCAGTTCACTCTGTGAGTGGGAACCGTGCCCACCTTTTCTCGGGACCTTACTCTGAAAAAAATCATTAAGCAGATTTGTTTCAGGTAGAACTTCTTTTTTTCATAGTTTGCTGTATTGTTTCATAGTTTCATATTGTGTAGTAGGCTTATAAAGAGAGTGAGCAGTAATAGCTCAGAGGAATATAACTGGAAAAAGAAGAGTTATGATCAGGCAAGTGCTAGCACCCGCTTTCATATTGGAAAAGCATCCCAGCGCTGGAGAAACGTCAGAGAGCGGGAAGGCCTGAAAACAGACACCGGGGTTGCTTTATATTTGCTCCACACGTGAGTAAAATTGGTTTTGCTATGTTTCACATAGCCAATATATGCTGTTGTTGTAATGTTAGTAACAGGCGAGCTGTCTGATGCGCCATCTGTTGCGTCTTTGCCTGTGTTGCATGGATTTGGGGGCAGAGCAATGAAGGGAGGTGTGTGTTTGTTCGGGTGTCAATTTTAAATATCAAAGGTGTTTTTGAAATCATCGAGCAATTAGTCTTCTCTGGTAAATTAATTTTAAATTGAAAATGTTTACAGCGCTGTACATTCTAATGTCAGTAAACTTTACTTTGTCAGTTAACATTTTTCATTGTAATTCACTTCAGTTGGAGAGAGAATAAGGTACCGGTGTTGATATTTTGGTCGAGTTTGTATTCTCATCAATGTAGTTATAAATATGGAATTAACTTCTAAAGATATGTGAATTCTCAAGGCAGTTTATTTCACTTCAAACATAAAATGGCATTTCTATTTATGAGCTAGAAAATCGCGTGTCGCTGTCCATGGTCCTGCACAGTGAGTTTGGCTTTGAGAATTTATTACATGCAGCTGTAAACTGTTGTGGCGTATTTGAAACTACATTACAGGAATGTGTGTTCTTGAGCATTGCTAAAACATAGCACATTGAAGCAGGTCGTTTTGTGAAGTCATTTGGTGTAATTTTCTTCATCCTGTGTTGATACATTATTTTCATTTAACTCGCACGTTGTCGCTGTTCGGCAGCAAAACGATAAACATATTGTGATCTGCTCTCCTCCGTGATATTTGTTATGCCATGTGCAGGGTTTCCAGCTTGCCTTTTTATAAAACGTCGACAGTTGTTAATTTTCTGATTGTTTCTGTCTCATGCTTTAGATTTAATGTATGTTCACTTTTAAACATTGAGCTGTGATATGAAATCAAAAGATGTTGCGCTTCTTCTAAAGAGATGAAATTGTTTGAAGTTACAGCCATTCCCAGCACGAATATCCCTCCAAGTTATGCGGTAAGTCTGTTGTGGATGATCCCGGATGGACTGATGAGAAAATGAGTGAATCGTTTCAGGTAAGGTGATGATACGTTTATTTAATACAATGGTGTAAATTTGAAAAATGTGCATTTTTCTATAAGAAATGCATTCATTGCTCTTTTTTTTTTTTTTTTTTTTTTTTTTTTTTTTGTACAGAAATTTGTATAAATGTATGAATACTTAGGGACGTATGTTAGTTCTAAAATTTAGCCTACATTGCTAACTACTTTAAGTACTTGATCTGTCTTGTATTCACAATTTGTAATCATGACACCCATATAGCATGTGTGCTTTATTGTTTTGAGCACAATTTTATTTTAAGCTTTCCCATGACTGGCTGATACTTTTGATTCAGAGTGATTAAAATGGAAGAGAGAGAAATACAGAGAAGTAATTGTTCAGTTTTGCATTTATACATCTTGAAGTTTTTTGAGCAATTAGATATTTTCGTTTTCCTTTTCATTTTGTTTCTAAAACATTAAGTTACGCGTCCATATCCAGTTAAAGGCCCTGTCTCATCTCACCTTGTCTATACCGAAATGTATGCGCATTTAACTGTTTTATCAGGTGCATGTTTTATATTCCTCGCTTTGGTAGCTTTCACTCAAGCACAAGACTTAAAAAATGTAAAATGACTTAAACAGAAGCCTTTAATAAGCTTCTCTCTGGGTTGTTGATTTTTGCTTTTTAATGAACAATAACATCATATAACCAAATTTTCTCCTTCATTTTTTTTTTTTTTTTTTTTTTTTTTTTATATTAACATCATAGGATCCAGTGTTCTCCTTCACTATAAATAAGTTGTGGACGTTATGCAGTTTCTTAGTTTAACTCACAGTGTCGCTGTTCACCAGTAAAATCATTTTATTTCATATTCTACTTTACTCCACCCTGTCCCTGATGTTATGTTCAGAGCTTCCAGCTCACATCTTAGGAAAAATCGTAGACATTGAGTGCCTCTCCAATCTTTTTTAACATCTAATTTCCTAAATGTTGTTCACACCTATGTTTTTGCTTACATATTGATTTTATATCAAGTCATTTTTGTTTTCCTTTTTCTTCAATATGAATTTTAGAGGCATCGGTGTTGCTGGTGAGATGTTTGGCCTTTTGTTCTTTGTGCTGATGGCGCACACCGTTTATGGAGACGTGAGCTATTCTTTCCTGGAGGAGATGAAACGCGGATCTGTGACTGTAAATATAGCAAAGGATTTTGGGCTCAATGTGAACAGACTGTCATCTCGTAAGGCTCGAATTGATACTGAAGGTAACAGAAAACGATACTGCGACATTAATCTGAATACTGGAGAACTTATCGTAGCAGAGAGAAACGACAGAGAGGGACTTTGTAATGAAATAATTTCCTGTTCTCTTAATTTCGAATTAGTTCTCGAACACCCATTGGAGATACATCGTGTAACAATACAAATACAAGATATTAATACGACATGCCAGCATTTCCTAAAGATATAATAAAGCTTCAGATAAGCGAGATATCTGTGAAAGGCGCTCGGTTCCACGTGAACAAATCTATTCAACTGAAATGAATTAACACTTTATTTCACGGTGTCTGGTTTGTGTATCCCTGGGTGGGTCCACTAGAGGTCTCACTTCCCCTTAGGCGTCACCCCACCTCAGAACTACATTTCCCTTAGTCTTGTTTGTTTCATCACTGGCTCATTGCACTCAGCTGTCCCTGGTCATTAATCATTGCACTCAGCCGAGATTTCCTGTTAGTATTGTAATCACCTGTCTGGATAAATACCTGGTTTGCTCCTGTCTTTAGTTACGGAGTCCAGTTTAATGTCAGTCTGGTTTTGTGTGTTCACTTGCTTTGTTCTGTAGTTCTTGTTTTTGTGACTGATTACCTGGATTTTTGACGAGTTGCCTGGCGTGGATGTATGAGTTTTGGATTATCCCAATAAAACACTTGCAAATGGATCTACCTGTCTGTGTGTGCGTGTCGTGACAGAAGGACTCCGTCATTGCCTTTGAGGATCCAGCGGTGTGGGATTTTTATTGAATCCGTTGCCCACCACTTTTCTTCGAGACGGTAAGGGGGAGACTATAGAACTTAACCCCCCTTCGTCAAAGGGGCCAGTGAGGTGGGTGGTCCTTTAAACGCAATTGTTTTGAGACCATGGCCCGTACAGGGTTGGTTCATTAATGTGCAGCACAGAGAATAATGAAGGAAAAAAAAAAAAACTTTAACAATTCATAAAACGACCCTTTGCCTCAACCATGGGAGAAAATATTAGGGCTGGATGATCCTAGACTTTTGGGGCGAGCTACCCATCTGACCTGCGCCAATTACTGCTCAATGGGATACTTCGACCACACCTTTAATCTCCAGAAAGAAGATGGCACGCCAGCCCAGCGCCACATATCACAAGTATGGCAGGCGCCAGAATTACGCCACAGCACAAGAAATGGCCGCCAGGGCTCCTCTAGCGCCACAGCACAAGATGGCCCGCGGAGACAGTATTAAGTTACTTTTTCCATTCCTGATGTGCCTCTGATCCCAGAGATTCCCAGGAGTATTTCACATCACGGCCGCTGAACGGAGGGAGAACACCGGAGTCATTCCATGCCCAAGATGGCCACCAGTTTGCACCACAGCACAAGATGGCCGCCAGCCCCAGTGCCCATTTAGCACAGGACAACCGTTCTACTCCTCATGAGCAGTGCCCAGCGCCACAAATGTCACAAACGATGGCCGACAGCTCCCCTCAGCACAAGATGGTTGACTCAATGCCTGAGTTCTCCTTCAAGGAGCCACCGTCACGCCATCATAGAGGCCCCAGGAGGAGGTAGACAGCCGCTCCCTGTTCCTCCAAGGTGATCGCCGTGGACGCGGATTCTGAGCAGAACGCGTGGCTCTCATATCACATTTATTAAAGCCCTGATGTCTGCAGCATGAAACCGCATTGTGGTCCGTCCAGGATAATGTAAAAGCCCTCTCTCTCAGCCAGCTGCCGTCCAGTATTTACTTGTATCAGAGCAACTGGCCACTACCGTCCAGGACTAAAATACATGTCCGAGTGACGATAGCAGCTCCAAACTGACGTGCCAACGGTGATCATCGCGCTGGTATCCGTTTTGCCGACTTTCTTCCTGACCTTCATCCCGATCCTGGCCGTGAGGTTTTGTCGCAGGAGAAAGCCCAGACTGTTGTTTGAGGGAGCTAGACATTCCCCAGCGCGGGGGCTTCCTCCAAATTACGCAGAGGTGGAGGACACGTGAACTCTGTTAACGACATATTTTGGCTCTTTCAGTGTTTTATTGCAAACAGTGAGTGCCATTTTGAGTCAGCAAAGTACCTGCGTTAAGATTTCCGGATGCCATCCCTCCATCCGAGTATGGTCCCTCAGGTAGCCAGTTGTAAATCATGGGGCATACTGCACGAATCTATGCGTTTTTACTTGTTTGTATTTTTTTTTTTTTTTTCACGGGAGCTATTTTGTGGATTCTAAAAGGGTAAATTTGTTTAGAGAAAGTAATCAAATTTGTCTCATTTTAACTAATCATCACATTTATTTCAGCAATATTGGTATGGTCATTTTTGGGTGGCGGGATCCTGATATTTTTCATTGAATCAGTTATAAAACATTAAAATTTAAATAAAATTATAATACTCTTATACCCTTCTCCCCACACCCTTATATACATACAGATAATAAATAAAAATTGCTAACTCGGAGGTCTGTAACATTCCATTCAGTGAAATTTGCAAACGTCTTTTTAGTCGCCTTGGGTGTGACCGAGACAGGATTTCTTAGGCTGTCTGAGGTTGCTGCACTGGCATTTGGTCGTAATCTTTGTTTTGCTTTCTTCGTTTTACATAATAATTGCTCGTACCATTCTAACGTGCCTTGGCTTTCTTTCAATACCTTTCATCATGTGTTCGTGTTTCTCTCTCACTCAAAGAGAATGTTGCTGCTGCTCTGGTTTGACACAAATGATGTAATGTGTACAAGCAGCCTGTCTATTCCGGAGATGAACGCTGCCTGAGCCCTCGTTGTGTACACAGGGTCCCTGCAGTTCTTTCGAGTCCACCGTGTCGCACTCTGACCTGCAAAACCATTGGCATCTAGTGGTACCCCTGAAACTAGACAGCCTCCCCACCCTGATTATGATGTCTGACACTGGACCTCAAGATCGGCTTGTTAGAGAAATCCGTCGACGGTGACAGAAGAATTGTATATCAGGGATTTGGCCTAGATTTTCTAACTTCATGTTTGCACACCAATGTTTTGGCCTCACATGGTTAATAGTTTGTATTTCTGGATTTTTGTTTTGAATCAACTTCTCGAGAATTTCCAAAGGTTTTTTCCTTGCTGTAAAAATGTTTGGCCTTTTGTTCTTCCTGTGCTAGAGGGCGCACTTCCGCTTATGCGCAGAACGTGAGCTATTCTTTTTCCGGAGGAGATGAACGCGGATCTGTGATTGGAAATATCGCAAACGACGTCGGGCCTCGATTAACAGACTTTCATCGGGTATGCTCGGCAATGATCCGGAAGGAACAGAAACGCATACTGTGACATTAATATAAATACTGGGGAATTGATTGTAGCTGAGAGAATCGACAGAGAGGGGCTGTGTGGAAAGAAAGCTTCATGTGTTTAAAACAGGAGCTCGTTCCTGGAAAATCCTTTGTGAGCTGCATCGTTTTATTCTAAATATTGAGGATTTGAATGATAATTGCGCCTTCATTATGACAAAATGTGATAAATTTCGAAATAATAACACTCAGCAGACAAAGTTTCTCGTTACTTATTAGATGAGGCCCATGTGCGGATATTGAGTATGAATTCAGTTTAAGTCATCTACACTTGAAAGGAATTTAACATTTTCTTTTAAAAGTAGTTACTCGGAAAATGGAAGTAAATATGAGAACTTGTATTGGATTAATGAGAGTTAGATCGTGAGCAGCAAAAAGAACTGACATTAATTCTTGCTGCGGTGGACGGCGGGACCTCCAACCGAGATCAGGTACTGTATCCATACACATCACTGTGCTTGGATGCTAATGATAATGCTCCAGTTTTTAGTCAGGCCGTCTATAAAGTCAGTCTGACTGAAAATTCTCCTGTAGATACTATTGGTGACAGTGAGAGCATCAGTATTGACGAAGGACATAAATGGAGAGGTGACGTATGAATTTAGACATTTATCTGAAACCCACCAGAAAATATTTTCATTCTGGATGCATTGTCTGGTGAGATTAAACTAACGGGGCTTAATTGATTATGAAGAAGTGGAAGCTCAGTATGAATTGCCATTTCAGGGAAAGATGGCCAAGGTCTTAGCCATTGATTCTACTGTGGTAATTGAAAATTAGTTGATATAACGATAATGCCCCTATAATTTCGGTTAAATCTCTTAAATCAATTATTATTCTAGAATGCTTTACCCGGTACAGAGGTTGGCATCATAAATGTGCAGGACAGAGACTCTGAGAATAATCGACACTCCATCCACTAAAACCACCAAAACGTCCCATTTAAACTCGTACCATCAATTAAAAATTATTATTCTCTGATGACCACAGGGTGAATTAGACCGCGAGCTGCTCACTGATTATAATATTACAGATTACTGCTACTGATGAGGGCTCTCCGCCTTTTATCTTACACTAGAATTTTATTCACTTGACTGTAGCTGAACTGTTGAATGATAATCCACCTGTATTTCAGCAGCACAATTACCGAGCTCAAATGTGCAAGAAAATAACAAACCGGGCTCCTCTATTTGTTCAGATATCAGCTACAGACCCGGCTTGGAGACAGAATGGCACTGGTAGTTTATTCTCTGTTGTCCTCTGATGTCAATGGCGCACCGGTGTCGTCGTTTTCTATCCATTAACGGAGACACCGGAGTCATTTCATGCTTGTGAGGTCGTTTGATTACGAAACAGTTGAACAGTTTCAAAGTGCTCGTGTTAGCCAGAGACAACGGTTCTCCTGGCAGTAACGTGGTGGTAAACATGGCCTTGTCCCAACTTTTTTGAGATGTGTTGGATGCCATCATGGAAATTTAAAATCGACTTATTTTTCCTTAAACTGATACATTTTCTCAGTTTTACAACATTGAATATGTCATAACCGTTCGGGTTGTATTCCATGATACAAATATTGAAATTTGGGAAACGTCACACATCATTCCATTCGTTTCATTCACAATTTGTACAGTGAAACAACAACAAATTTTGAACCCAGGTTTGTATACTATAGATACATTTACATATTTTTGTGCTTTATAAAAATACCCTGGTATTGTACTTTTAGTACACTAAACTGGTATACTTAAAGTCTGCTAAATTGGAACAAATTTTGTACTTAATGCACTTTAAAGGATTAGTTCACTTTCAAATAAAAATTTCCTGATAGTTTACTCACACCCATGTGATCCAAGATGTTTACGTCTTTCTTACTTTCTTTAGTCGAAAAGAAATTAAGGTTTTTGATGAAAACATTCCAGGATTATTCACCTTATAGTGGACTACAATGGCTACCAAATGGTTGAAGGTCAAAATTGCAGTTTCAGTGCAGCTTCAAAGGGTTCTACACGATACCAGACGAGGAAAAAGGGTCTTATCTAGTGAAGTGATGGGTCATTTTCTAAACATGCACTATAAACACAAAATAAACACAAACGACTGCCCTGCACTGTTACGTTGAAAATGTCACGATTAACGTAGGCAGAAGTACCGACTCAGTCAAAAGCAAAATTATCAAAAGTATTACAATTCAAAATTTGAATTTTCAAACTTTTAAAAACTATTCCTTTCACATTCGACTTGTAAACACTGTGTCGGTACGTCTGACCTAGGTCACGCGGACCTTTTTTTAACGCCTTACGTGAAGTCATGGATGCGCATCGCAGAGCAGTGTAAGGCAAGCATTTCTGATTATAAAGCATATACATTTTTTTTAGAAAAAAGTGCATCACTGTTTCTACAAAAATATGAATTGAGCATTTTGTAACATTTTTGCATTTGCAAAATTCCATTAATCAAAGAATCCTGAAAAATAAAGTGCATCACTGTTTCTAAAAAAAATATGAAACAGCACAACTGTTTTCAACATTGATATTAATAATAATAAAAAATGTTTCTTAAGCAGCAAATCAGCATAAATGTAAAATTTAAATTGCATTTTTTATCAGAAAAATCATAATTATATTTTTCCCAAAGTCATGCATACCAAATACACACACACACACACACACACACACATACACACAGAAACACACACACACACACACACACACACACACACATATAGGACAGTAAATTAATGAGATTCTGTCAAAGCTACAATAGGAACCATTCCCACACCATATTCTCTCCAGCACACACAGAAACGTATTGATTAGAGTCAGATCTACAGAAATCTCTAGTGTGTGTTTTTTTTTTTTTTTTTGTGATATTTGAAAGTGAAATTGAAGTGTGTGTTCACTGGAGGAGCAGATAAGAGTTCTTCTGTCTGATTGACTCTGTGCAGATATGGACACAAAAGACTTCAGCCTGACACCAGCAGCTCTGATCCAGCTTCTCCAGCTTTGTTCTGTTAAATGGATAGTTCATCCAGAAATGAACATTCTATCATCATTTACTCACCATAATGTTGTTCCAGACCTGCACAACTTTCTTTCTTCTGCACACAAAGGCAGATCAGAGGCCGAATGTCCAGAGTGTTATATTGTATGAAATTGCATATAGTGCTGTCGAGCTCCAACAATGACAAAAAAGCACCATTAACAGCAGTCCATATGACACGTGTGCTTCTTCTGATTGTCACACAATAGCTTTGTATTCATGAGAACTACTTTTATGGTGCTTTTTGGTCATTTTTGGAGCTTGACAGTACATTCACATTCATTAAAAAGTGCTACTGTATGTGCATATTCAGCTAAACAACTTCTTTTGCTTCTTCGCTTATCTGTGCAGATCAAGACTCGCACGTGTGAGGAAAAATGGCTCTGGCTACTGCTTCCCAAATGTATTTTAAGTTTAATCATTTAATCACAATTTAAAAAACAACAACAAATGTTTGGAGTAATTCAAATTTAAAATAGTTTTTTTTCTGCTTTTTAAGCAGCATTTATTTGATCAAAAATATAGTGAAAACTGTAATATTGTCAAATATTATTTCAATTTAAAATTAAAACTGATTCTTTAAATAAATTTATATATAAAAAATTCTTTAAATACATGCTGTTCTTTTGAACTTTCTATTCATCAAAGAATCCTTGATAATTAAAAATTGTATCATGCGTTTCTACCAAAATTATGAAGTGGCACAACATTGTTTCAACACTTTATAATAATAAGAACCCAAATTAATAAGAACCACCATCGTGACCGAAATGGAACGAAAAAAAAAAAAAAAAAACTTGTTAGAGGGGAGGGGGGTGGGGGCAGGTTAAGTTTCTCCTCTGTCCAGAAATGAAACACAGCATGAAACCGGGTGTGGTTTAATTCCAGGCTGCAACACACATCAGATTGAGCAGAGGACTCGTCGGTTCTCGTGGGTTTGGTGTGTCGATGACCGAAGAGGTCTTCACAGGGGATCTATCTCTAGGGCTAATCTAGTTGACATGGTCTCTTCGCTGACATTTTGGCTGGTAGACGCTGTCGTCTCTAGGTGCTTGATCTAGATATGGACTCTGATCTGGGTGGCTCCGGTGACCTCGGAATAAGATAAAAACCGGACTACATATCAGCATTAGATGCCATTCTCTTCTTATGATGTAACAAGTACAACTCGGGTGTTATGGAAAAAGTTTTCCTAGTTCCAGTTGATCTAATTAATGCAGTTAACAATCCTTTAATGCATTATAGAAAAATGATACTGTGTTATGTGTATGCCAGGTTAAAGAGATGGGTCTTTAGATTTAAACTGACAGAGTGTGTCTGCCTCCCAAACAATGCTAGGTAGATTGTTCCAGAGTTTGGGCACTAAATTAGAAAAGGATCTGCCGCCTGCAGTTGATTTTGATATTTTAGCTATTATTAAATGGAGCGATATGAGCTTGCTCAAGTACTGAGGAGCTAAACCATTAAGGGCCTTATAAGTAATTAGCAAGATTTTAAAATGTATACAATGTTTAAAAGGGAACCAGTGCAGAGTTTGCAGAACTGGGCTAAAATGGTCATATTTCCTGGTCCTAGTAAGAACTCTAGCTCCTGTATTTTGGACCATCTGGAGTTTGTTTATTAAGTATGCAGGGCAACCACAGTTGTAAAGAAAATGTACAGTTGAACAAAATATTGCAAAATACATTATATTGCTAGTAAAAAAGAAAAGAAAAAAAGAAATGCAGAAATGTAATTTTGCACCCAGCACTTACACTCAAACACACACACACACACACACACATCATACACCACACACCACACCACACACACACACACACACACCACACACACAGCTAAAGCTACACACGTGCCCATCTGACACCAGAAGAATCCGGAGAGAGCCCAACTATCTGCCAGGTGTCCATGGCAAACGTCAGAGTTTCTTTTGTCTCCACAGAGACCTGCGGGAAAATGACAGATTCGTGAGAGACAAAGCTGATGAATCAGTGTCAGAGATCTCCATCTGCTGATTATTCACTATGACTCTCCAGCAGAATAAACTAATAAACACAGCTCATGTGTGAGTTTGACCACCTGATGATCTCACGCTCATCTACAATTTAATTCGATATGTTATTTTATTTTTAATGCTTATTTCAAATATTGAAATATGAAAAAATGTTAATGCATTTAGACTTGTGTTATATTGTCACATGATGTGAATAGCTAATGTTCATTGCTCGTTAGGGATGTAACGATTCATTCAACACACGATTCGATACAATTCACGATACTGATTTCACAATACAATTTTCTCACTATTTTTTTAAAAACAAAATTAGATTTAAGACAAAGTATATATATATAACAAAAGTAAATTGAAATTTTAAAACAAACCCCAAATCTAATCAAATAAGACAACAAAATCTCTTCATATAAACAAAGTGAAATGAATTTCGATGAGAAATTAAGTGAACAAACGCTCAATGTTTTACTCACGTGAGCTAAAACTTCATTAAAAATAAAGTTCAACCTCACATTCCTAATATTTGCATCCAAAGGAAGGTTATGCAGCGGACTGTGTGTTCTTCTGCAAACCAGGCACTGCAAACAATATTTTGCGATCTTCAGATGGCACATTTATTGCTTAATTGCTCAAACTGGTTCAGTGCCACTTTTGTTATTTCCCTACTTATGTCATGCGTGAATCAGTGGGCGGGGCTAAGTTGATCTTCTTCTGTGGAGGTGGTGTTTAGGATCTGGTGTTTTGCTGGGCCTGGTGTCAATAAAAGCTTTTATTAAGTAACAAGGATGTTTTCAGTTATGAAACTTACAGGATATTCTTTTAGTATGATGTCTTCTTATAATATCAAAAGCTCAAGTAAAAGTTGATTTCTCAATTCATGACCCCTTTAACAATAGTTTAATGCATTACTAATCGGACCTTATTGTGAAGTGTTACCCATTTCTTATTTTCATTAAGTTTAAGTTGATTTACTAATATAACTAAAACTGAAATAAAAATAAACATTATATAGATATATTAAACAAAACAAAAAGTAATATAAATGTTAAAAAAACTATATTTAACATGAAAATAAAAACTAATTCAAAATACAAATTAAAATCTATAATAATGTAAATAAAATAACACTGTTTACAAGTGCTCACCACAGATTTATTCCTGTGCAGAAAAGGGGCAGAACAGAAAAAAAATGTAAGCGAGCTTGATCTCCTGCTGGCAAGCTTAAAGAGAGGTTTGTTTTTGACTCAGAAACATTAATTCAGCGCTCAGTTTTGAGCATCATATCAGTCACGAAAGCAGACAGAGCAGTTCAAGCACTTCAAAACAAACAGGAGTAGTTTCAGTTTAATATAGATGTAAAACATCCAAATGATTAAAGGGGTCATATGATGCTGCTAAAAAGAACATTATTTTGTGTATTTGGTGTAATGCAATGTGTTTCTGAAATGCATTATTTTCAAAAAAAAAAAAAAACACAATATTTTCCACACAATGTACATTATTGTTTCTCCTCTATGCCTCGTCGTCCTGAAATGCATTGATTTTTACAAAGCTCATTGTTCTGAAAAAAATGAGGTGTGCTATGATTGGCCAGCTATCCAGTATCTTGTGATTGGCCGAATGCCTCAATCGTGTGACGGAAATGTTGTACCCCTTATCACACTGTGATGCCGTCTCCCAGCCCAGCAGCACGAGACTCAGTCCACATCCCATCATCAGTTCTCTTTTATCATCAGTTCTCTTTTAGCAGTCCAGTCAATGTACTGTTAGGAGTAACTGAATAACTGGGGATATGGTTTATTTCACATTAGAGGGAGTGTAAGGCACGTTTATAAACCAAATAACTTAAGTTGTGAACCATTTCAATTGATTCAGATAGATTTGGTGAACTGGTTCGACCGTTTCACTAAGAAGATCCGGTTAAATAGAAAGATTTGTTCACTATCTGGACATCACTAGACGAGACAAAACCAATAAAACCCATTACAAACGAGGAATTTGTTGCATCCAGTGGGGACATAATTACTGATTATAATGACTCATACTGACATTTTACGCATTGCCGTTGTGCCACAGACGCATTGCAGGCTACTGGTTCAGGAAACAGTCCTCATCTTCCATAAAATGCACAGCACACATCTGAATGTTTGGGTTGGACTGTTCTGGAACAGTGTTGAAATACAAGTTAACCACTGATTTCTAGTCGTGTCCTCTTTTGGAAGGCCAAACAAAGTAGTTTTGCTTTCACAACGAAACACACAGTGACTTCACAAAATGGCAGCAGTGGCAACAGAGAGTACAAAAGTCACGCCTTATTTCTTTGCATGAACATTTGGGCGGTGTTATGCAAATCTTCCCACATAGTGATGTAGAGATGTGGGGGCGTGTTAGAATGAGCCTTTAATATATATTTATTGAGTATTAATGTGTTTTGCATAGTTGAAAATGGGTCTGCAAAATAATGTTTTGTATTGCAAAAATTCCAAAAATAATAAACATAGGATCAGTTTCTAAACTACTGGGTTTTCAACATTGATAATGTTTCTTGAGCAGCAAATCAGCATATTAGAATGATTTCTGAAGAATCATGTGACACTAAAGACTGGAGTAATGATGCTTAAAAAACAGCTTTGATCATAGCAATCAATTACATTTTACAATATATACAAATAGAAAACAGTTTTTTGAAATTCTAATAATATTAGAATTTTACTGTATTTTTGATCCAATTAAAGCACCCTTAGTGAGCAGAATGTTTTGACTTTCAAAAACATTAAATATCTTCAAACTTTTGAATGGCAGTAAATGCAGTTATTTGTGATTAGGTAACTTAATTTCCTGGCAGTCCTTATGATTATGCAACACTGACAAGCTGACCATTGCTCTCTCTGTCTGTAATACAGTATGAAGAAGCTTTACCGTACGCAGCGTCTGGTCTGTTAATGTAGCAACTCCATTAGTGCTTTATCGGACGTCTCGGTGTGTCCCAGTGTCCTCACGCTCTCAGAGCAGCCAATAAAACCATCCCTGGAGATAAGACACGGCCATTATTCCAGCTTTCATTTTTACCTGTATTAACGTCCGGGCTCATCTCCAAGAGAGCAGAGATGAGAATGCTATTATGAGCGGCTGCGTTATCTCTCTCCCACCCTAGAGAAAGAGAGCCAGAATTACCTTTACCATCATCACAACACGAAGTTTAACGCTTCGGTACTCGGTTGTGAGAGTGAGTGACACATCAAATGCAAGCGTGCTGGTTAAAACCAGAGCGTTCTAGGTTTGCTCTTTGGCATTTAATGGGTCTGTTCTAGTTGCATTGCTAAGATGATTAAAAACTTGCACAAATAATTCCATCTTGAACAACAAAAAATGAAAATTCTCTCTCTGCTCCTCTCTCTCTAAAATGTAAGAGTTAAAAAGACTTTGTTGTTGAGTAGATGGAGTAGATGTGCCGGTTAGTGCTGAGACAGCATCAACTACCTTTACCCAAAAGTTTTCTGGACAGTCCCATATAGCGTGTGTGTAAATGTACCCAGTGTCCCATGAGAAGTGCGACAGCAGAAAGAGCTGATTTTAAAGGCAGCGCTCTAGTTTTTGGCATTGTGTTGCTCATTCTCACCTTTAGTGATGAGAATGTGAGCTCTAATTTAGACGGTTTGCGTCACCTGCTCTCAGCTCCAGTGATTTGTAATGGAAGTGCTCTAGTTTCGTTGAGTCACATCTAGGGCCTTATGAAATGTGGTTTATTTTCCTCAAATGCCATGTTTTTAAAACAGGTTTCTGTTTTAATAATCAGAAAGAATGTCTAATCAGTTGAATTCATGAAACTTTCATAATAACATTTAAAACGATTTCATAATATGCTTAAATAAATAACAGCAGTAGTGCCCTATGAAATCTGTTTTATTTTATTTTTTTCCAAGTTCCATGTTATTTTCCCCCAAATTCCATGTTTTATTTTTTCTGGATTTCATTAGAATGGTTTGATTACATTTTAATGATCAAAAGGCATGTCTGATCAATTGAATTCATAAAACATTTATTATATAACATACAAAAAGAATATCTTAAACATTTAACAGTAATACTGGCCTATGAAATCTGTTTTATGTATCTGTTTTTGGGGAAACAAATGATGCATACAATTTTAATAATTTAATGAATATTTTAAAATGTAATCAAATGAAAATGTAACAATTAAACACAAGTAAACAATTTTTTAACAAAAAAATAAACCTTTTTTTTCTGGCAAAACAAAGGCTTTGAGAAATACATTATCTTGTACACCAATAATGTATTTCTGTCATGATTTCTTTTACATTGTATTTTGACAGGTTCTCATGAAGAGCCTTGTGTTTCTGTGTATCTGATGATAGTTTTTCTCAAATGAAATGGTGAAATGCTGGTCAACGTAATTCTCAGAGCAGCTCTGGAGATCATGCGTGAAGTTCATGCATCCGTGTCTCATATCGTGAGACGCAGACAAGCGTCAAACGTGCTTTAGTATGTGTAGTAGAAACTGAGAAACAAACTGAGACACACACAACATGCAAACTTCACATTTACAGTCTTTTTTGCTTAATTCACAAACACTAGTCAATATCATGACTTGAATAAGTGCACAGACCAAATTTGGATTTATTCATCCGGAATTGGAAATTCCATGACATTCTGTGCTATATTTTGAATTCCGTTTTTATGATTGGATTCTGCAAAAAAAAAAAGAAAGACACTTCAGTGCAGTAACAAATCTTTTACTCCTCTGAGAAGCACAGACAGACAGACAGACAGAGAGGTGCGTTCAGGAGCCTAGCTGCATGAATAATAGATGGCTGTGTATCAAACTCCATTAGCTTCAATGAGCAGATGAGCCACACGCTCACGTCTCTGATGGTTTGAACAGTAACGGAGCTGTCTGCGTCTCACGTGACCTCACTGCTTATCCTTTATCTCTTTATCTGTCTGTCTGTCTGTCTGAGTGTTTGTTAAAGTCACACATATGGCTTTCTAACCGACTGTGTAATATTATGAGGTATTATGGGACTGAAATGTCCTCGACTGTCTCATTCATTTCTCTCTCTGCTACATTTTATTTTCTTTCTGTCTTTTTCAATCAGACTTTCCTTTCTTTCAGTGTTGGAGCCTTAAAATGATTCAGAGTGTGTCTCACTTGCTTCTTTTCCATCCGTCCTTTTGTTTTTTTTCCACAGTTGTTTTCATCTGCATCATTGCTCCCTCTCTTTCTCTCTCTCAGAACAACACCTCTATGTGCATGAGATTATGAACTGATAATTAGCCATCTGGATTCCATGCTGCGTGCATGATTAAAATGGTGTGTGTGTGTGTGTGTGTTATTGCAGGATGTGATGCTCTGAATAATTCCATATTAAGATGAAATGATTGGCATTTAGTGAGATGACATTAATAAAGGCAGACAAACACATCAGATCACACACATTCACACTGCAGCTGGCTGATATACGTGAAATATTTACTATAGAGTCAGTATTTATTTATTGTCAGTTTAAAACTAACCAGCAAAATGATGATCGTAATGATTTTAATGCACTTTTTTATTGATTGTGAGTTTGAGATTGTAAAAAGGATACTACACCCCAAAATCAAAATTTTGTCATTAATCACTTACCCCCCATGTCGTTCCAAACCCGTAAAACAGGGATAGGCAACTCCGGTCCTGGAGGGCCACTATCCTGCAGAGTTTAGCTTCAGCCCTCATAAAAACTCACCTGCCTGTATCTATCTAATAATCCCGAAAACACTGATTGCCTTGTTCAGGTGTGTTTAATTAGGGTTGGAGCTAAACTCTGCAGGATAGTAGCCCTCCAGGACCGAAGTTGCCTATCCCTGCTGTAAAAGCTTCATTCGTCTTCAGAACACAATTTAAGATATTTTTGCATGAAAACCGGGAGGCTTGAGACTGTCCCATAGACTGCCAAGTAAAATACACTGTCGAGGTCCAGGAAAGTATGAAAAGCATAGTCAGAATACTCCATCTGCCATCTGTCCAAAATGCCGCTACGGTGATATGGAGAGACAGAGGAGACAAATTGTTGAATAAAGTCGTTATTTTTGTTTTATTCGCATACAGAAAGTATTGTCGTCGTTTCATAACGTTACGGTTGAACCACTGATGGCAGATGGACTATTCTGACGATGCTTTTCATACTTTTCTGGACCTAGACAGTGTATTTTACTTGGCAGTCTATGGGACAGTCTCAAGCCTCCCGGTTTTCATCCAAAATATCTTAAATTGTGTTCCAAAAATGAACTAAGCTTTTATGGGTTTGGCACGACATGAGGGTAAGTGATTAATGACAAAATTTTCATTTTGGGGTGGAGTATCCCTTTAACACGGATTATTAATATCCTCTGGTTAAAATAAAAAATGCAATAGACATTGATTTGAATGAGTCATTTGTTGAGAATTGTGAATCAGTTATTTGAATGAATCATTTATGAATCTTTTGTTGAGAATTGCTTTTTTTTTTTTTTGTTTTTTTTTTTGAGGATTGTGAATCAGTTATTTGAATGAATCCTTTGTTGAGAATTGTGAATCAGTTTTTTATGAATATTTTTTTGAAATTGTTAAGTCCTTCTGGTGAATCATTGGTCAAGATTTTTTTAAAAGGAATAGCTCACCCAAAAATGACAAATTGCTGTTAATGTACTCACTTTTTGATTTTTTTTTTTCTTCAGTAGAACACAAAAGTAGAACACTAAAGATGATTTTTAGCTGAACCCATCTTTGGTGATTAATAAAATGCAAGCCAATGGCTATTGTCACTTTGAGAGTCAAAATAAGCAGATAGAAAAACATTAAATAAATCCCACGGGACCTGATGATGTATTGAGGTCTTATGAAGTGAAATGATTGGTCTGTGTAAGAAAAATTAACTTTATTTACAGCATTATTACCCTGTATTCCATAGCCTTGGGAAGCAGGGAGGTCTGATTCTTTCCCACAAACAATTTTTTTGGACAGTTCATTTCATTTCAGTTCACTAGTTTACTTACGTAATCATGCAGTGACATACTATAAACACAATCATTGGTCATGAATTGTAAGTCAGTTTTTTAGTCAAGTGTCGTGTGTATATATTACTATATATACTAATAAACTGCTGCTCTCTCTCTCTCTTCTCTATTCTCTCTGTTTCTTGAATAATTTACACACTGCTGCATTTCCAATGAGTCATGAACTTTGTTAATCAGTTAGTCATATCACCGAGACACCAGAGAGAGACACAGAGAGATCATTCTTGTTGTTTATTATTACCATGTACATTTTTTTGCCATTACTATTATTTTTAAATTATTTGATAATTGATAATTAGTGACATTGAAGTGGTGGTAAAATTTTAAAGTATTAAAATGAAATATTTAAACATGTAGAATACCACCAAAAGACTGTAGAGTTTAGTGTTTTATTGTGTTTTTTATTTGTTTAATTTAATTTTAATACAACTTACTTAGATAAAACAATCCATTTTTTGTTATCGCTAACACATACTCAGTTTCAGATACTTTCATATATGGAAGCAGTTTTGGAATAATTCAAGCAAAATAGGGAAACACAATAGTGCAAGTCAGTGAGAGATGTTTATTTTATTGTTGAAAGAACAGCAAGATAGATAGAAAGTAATAGAAAAGAGAAAATATCCCATTATTTCCACATAAAACATAAAAAAGTTTTTAGGAGTCCCACAGGTATTTATTATATCCATGTCGGAGCAGATTTTATCAGAGATACAGCAGAGCAGACCTGCAGGTCTGTGCGTGTGTGTGTGTGTGTGTGTGTCACCAATGTAATATTAACACCAGTGAGACACAGTGTGATCATTTCTGTGTGTGTTGTATTATTTACCATACCACTTTTTTTATGCTGGATGATTATTTAAATTACGTTTCTAATTTATAATTAGTGACAGTCCTGAAAGTAGTGTGTAAAATTTTGTGTTTATGAATGAAATTTCATGTCTGACAGAAGATGCACCAAAAATTGTGTAGAGTACATTGTGTCTTTAATTTGTGGAGAAATTGGTTAATTTAATTTTGCGGCTACAACTTAGCTTATTTAATGGTTTGCATTTTTTGCTGACCAGTGGATCCTCAGCTCAGTTTGGGTGCCATGTCAGAATGAGAGTGAAACAGCTGATAAAAACATCACAGTAATCCACAATTAGTCAAGCCCTCTCCCAGTCCAAAAGATGTCTTTGTAAGAAACAAATCCCATCATTAGTCAGTAAGCCCCATATTAATGTTGTTTTTTTTTTTTTATTTTTTTTTTTTTTTTTTCAAACTTATTAAATGGTGTGAGAGTACTAATTTTAATTAATATAATATAATATAATATAATATAATATAAGTTTTTATAATCCCATAGGTATATAATATAATTGTGATTAGCAGATTTAATTGTTTGTAGAAGATACAGCAATAGCAGACCTGCAGGTCTTTTTTTTTCGTGTGTGTGTGTATGTGTGTGTGTGTGTGTGTAAAGGTGTGTGGTGTACCTGGTTTATTGTGTGTTGTCATTTAGGTTGCTATTTAATGCTGGACAATTATTTCAAGCACGAAATCTAGTTTATCTATGCAGTTTAAGTATGCTATAATGTGTATATGTATAATATAATGTAATATGATATAATACCATTTCATAGAATAACAGCAGATTAAATTACTTTTTTGAAAATAATGACGTTTATTTAGTTAATAATATAATACAATATAATTTATGCGGCATTATGTAGCATTATTTTCAATTGCATATTTAGTTGGAAACTCTTTGAAAATAATGACGTTTATTTAGTTAATAATATAATACAGTATAATTATAACATCATTTAATCAGACGATTAATCAATATTTGCGACACACCTATTTGTCAAAAAAAAAAAATTGTAAAATGCATTTGTTAATTATTTCCTAAGACTGTATACTGTACATTCATATGAGAATAATGCATGCATTCAGACTGCAGCTCTATTCTTTATATGTATTTAAAACAAGGGCTGTAGACTGTAGAGAGAGATAGAGGAAAGAGCAAAATGTGCTGAGACAGACTTCTCTTATCAAACTCCCTAGAGATAGATGAGTGTGTGTTTGTGTTTGTATTTGTTTTGAATCTTTGTAATTGCTTGCTGTGCTGTTTTCCTGTGTCCTTTTGTAGTGGGTTTGTATAGAGAGGCTATTTCTGTCCCACCAATTTATGGCTCTGACACACATTTACTCACATGCACGCAGTTATCCGTGTGGATGCCCCGTCCTCAGAGCAGTGGGAGAAATGATTTAGCTCACTTGTCCATCAGCACAGGAGAAAAGAGAGTGAGGGCTGCAGCGTTGCTCTTCCGGACAGACATTCATCACTATAAATTATGCACACTGCCTTGAAACGCCCAGGTGACTAACTCTCGACAGCACAGGTGAAACCATTCGATAAAGAGCACAGCGACCAGAGGATATCTGTCGCTCCGGATTAATATTAAATACGTCAGAGGGAAAGTAGACGGGGGAGATGAATGCTGGAGAAAGATTGACAGTTTGAAAATGAGGCGATGTAATGCAGATATAAAATAATACAGTTTTATAATGACAAATGAAATGTATGCAGAATCGTTTAAATTAGCTTAACCATAACCAGGTCACTTTGACCCAGAGAGGATTTTCTTTTCCCCAAAAATCCTAGCTAATGTTATCACATTGGATTAAAACTTTAAGACTTTTTAATAGGGTATAACAACTTCACTAAAAAAAAAAAAAATATAGTAATAATAATAATAATATATATTATATATATTATTATCAGTGTTTTGATTGTTTTTTCCTTTGTCATGTTCCTGGTCAAAATGACCAGCCTACAAAAAATGCTTATAAAATGCATTATGCTATAATTATTACCAAATATTTATGCAATTTTTTTACACAATTTGTATATTTCTTGTAGGCCTCATTGATCTGAACTTATGCACCCTTTTTGAGTGAACATTGCCAAAATTACCCACAAATAGGCTAATGCTTTTTTTTTTTTTTTAACACAAATCACCATAAGCTCAGATCAAAAAATGATTTAAATACAAAACCTGTGCTAATTGAAAGAAATTTTGTTGACAAAAAGATTAAATCTAGGATTTGGTGATAATAGGAGAATGAAAGATTTAAAAGCAATGTTTAAAAGGCCGGTCATTTTTGACTGGGAACACCAAATTAGGTAGGGATTGTCAACTTAAAAAGTAATATTCTGTCATTATTTACTCATCCTAGTCACTGTCTGCTTTCATCTGTGTGTTGTTTTTATTGTTTTTTATTACTTTGATGATTTTTACTCAAATTTCACTGCAAAAGAAGCAAAAATATATTTTCCATTGTCAGGACTGTCAGTAGTGGAACAGACATGGTTCTGTTAATAGTCTCACTTCTGTTGATTGTCTAAGAATCCAAATATTGGACGATTAATCAGCCAGGGCTTTGTTTCACAAAAGCATTGTAGGCCTAAGAATATTTGGCAACCCTTAAGGATTGGAGTAGTGTTTATTCAGTGTGTGCCCATTTAAAACCTGTAGTGCTTTAATTTTCACAACAAGTCTATGTCTTTTAGAGCTGTTTGTCAGCTGGATTTAATTAGGACAAATTCTCGGGGGTGTATAAGCTGAATGTTCTGGAGTTTGAAGTTATGTAGAGTTATGTATTTACTATTTACTCTTTCTGAGTTAGGCCTACTTGATTGAAACATGTTCTTTCAACATGAAAACATTGAGTTAAGACAAAAAGTTTTGTGTTTCAAGTCAGTTTAACATGATGCAATCATGTTTGAACTGGAAACATGTTATAATGCTGTTAAGTCAAAGTGAATTGTTTAAATAAAGTGAACAGCATTTAAAAAAAAAAAAAAACATATTTTGAGTGTATACTCACATTGGCAATACAATACAGTTGCTATTGGCTAGTGCAATATATTTGCATTGAATTGTTGTTTACTCACTAGTCTTTTGACACACAAGCAAATAAATATATTAAACATATTCCAAATTAAACTTATCTTCACAAAATGACAGATTATTATGAAGATACATTCATCATTTGAAAGCTTCAAGAAACATCAGGCAATCAAGCAGTTTTATGATAGAACTTTAGTAAACAGATCTAAAACAGCAACCATCCATGAAAATTGATGAATGTACTGTATGTTTGTCATATTAAACACAATTCTGAGCTGGTGGTGATGCTTGAAATGTTATTGCTTGTTCAAAAAGTCTAAAATAATGAAAGATTCCAACTCATTCTTAGCCTCTAACTCAACTGGTGAGTAAAATCTAACAATTTATTAGCCAGGGGCCAATGATAGACATAATTTAGTCACCTAATATGAAATTTAGTCACATATGCATGTGATTTACTCCGAGTGTAGAGGTTTGCTTTGATGCCAGTAGTTTCTACAATCAACCAATGCTTGTTTTTTACATATATCGGTCTAGTTAACTAGTTTTTAATGTTGAATCAGCAACACAAAGCATATACAAATATTGTGTTCATTAAAAACTAGTTAAAGAATGTGATAAATGAAAAGTCACTTTTATAATAATAAATGTAGAAATAGAGAGACTACAAGAGACGAGTTCTTTCACTTTACTCTCACAGAAATAAAGTCATTATTTAACGAGATCCATCCTGAAAAGCATATATAAATATGGATTAATATCGCCTTTGCTCAGTCTGAGTTAACCTTGAGTTCACAGAGGAATGGGGATTTACACTTTTGACACATTCACCTGTTTGAAGAAGGAAAGTGCAGGTTTATCACTGAAGGTCTGATGATGGAACGGCTTCATCAGCCTGTATGTTTCCTCTCTTCTTCCTTTCTCCTGTGCACTTTTATCATGTCCTGTAGCAGCTGTTGCATGTTGTCAGTTACCACAGACATTATTTGAACTTGTCTCTCTTGTGATGAAGAGCGAGAAACATGTTTGCGGGGGAATAGTCTTGTAATGGATGAGAGGACCAGAGGGTTTAAGAGCCGCTTGTGTTTTTGCTAAAGCACATGAAATCTTCAGGAAAGACTGAGTTGGAATCAGGCCCGGCTCCAGAATCAAATCACTAAGGGTGCTTCTTAAATTCTCTCTCTCCCTCGCTATATAAATATATATATAGCCTATATATATATAGCCTAGAATGGATAGGTTCATCGCGATCTCACAAAGTCACGTTATAATCAATGAAGTTCTCTGTGGTTGGATACATTGCTCAACGCTGCAAGATGTTGAAACAGAAACCAATCTCCAGAGCGCAAACCATAACGCACTGGATAGTTTGCCAAATCTGCAATGAAATGCCATTATTACAGCTTTAACTGAGGGTGCTTTTGATTTCATTTGACCCTCACCCTTTAGCATCCCACAGAACTGGGCCTGGTTGGAATGCCGTTGTAAGTGGGAAACAGTGTAAACAGTGCTTTATGGATATATTTTGTACATTAAATAGTCTGAAAATTAATTTTATTTTTTATAACTTTCTTTCCTGTTTCATGTTCATGGTCATTTCTTTTGAAATATTAGTTTGTCTATTATTTTGATCTGTTCTCATGTTCTTGTCTGTGTTCATTGATTGTCTCCTGGTGTTTCTAGTTTAACTCATTAGTTTTGTGATAAATACCCCTTGTGTTTCTCTTGATTATTATTGATGTTTCCTACAGAAGGTTTAGTAAGGCATTCATGTCAGGTTTTTCATGGGTTTAGGTTTCTTGTTAATGTAGTTTTTTGACAAAAAAATCTTTGTCAAAACTTTGTCAAGTTTGAACATCTTAAAAAAAAAAATGTTACCACACCATTGAGAGTGTTGCATTACCTGTCAGGCTAAACAACTAATTTAAAGGCAACAAAATTATATGAATTATATTAGTTAACTTGAACTAACATTGAAAAAATAATTTGGTAACACTTTTCTTAAACCTTTTTTTAATGCATTTTGAAGATGTTCATATTGTGCATTATATATTTTCATAAAAATTTGTCATCAAAGATTCCCTTGTTTTAATGCATAAAGGACAAATAAATATTGTAATATATTATATCTGTGGTTACAATTATTGAGAGATTAAATGCAGTGCATTATAAGCTGCAATACAAGGCATAATTAATGCATTAAAATACTTCTATAATGCATTATATATTTAAACGATATGTATGATTTGCGATTCTACAAGTATTGTTCTACAAGTTCTTCAAGTTCTACAAGAATTGCAATTCTACAAGTATTGTAATTCGATATTGCTAAATATTGCAATTTTTTTGTTTGCTTTTTTTAACTCTAGACTAGGGGTGGGAATCTCTAGCCACCTCACGATTAGATTTGATTATAATTCAGAGGGCTGTGATGCGATGATAAAATGACTACTGATGCATCTTGATGCACCTTTTTCTTCTATATATTTATTTTTTTCCCCACTGTGTGATTACCTGGTACTTTCAAAGCAAAGTATTTGTAATGATTACAAATATCAAATTATCAGTTTTTATATCAAATTTATTTTTGTGCATTTTTATTCAATTATTTAAGCTGGCTACTTTTAAAAATAATTACAAACCATATACAATCAAAACAATTGTTAAGAATTTAACCAACTAAATAGTGTCACGGTGTCTGGTTTGTGGTATCCCGGGGTGTCCCACTAGAGGTCTCATTCTTCCCACTTATTTTCACCCCCCTTCAGAACTTCATTTCCCACTAGCCTTAGTGCTCATCACTGTTCATTGTATTCAGCTGTCACCACTTACATTGTTTGCACCTGTGTATAAATACCCCGGTTGTTCTGTCATTGTTATGGAGTCCTTGTTGAATGTCACCCTGCGTTTTCCTGGTTCCCTGGTTTTTCGTGTTTTCTGATGTTGTCTATGTTTCTTGTTTTGGACGGATTACCTGGATTTTGACCTTTGCCTGGCTGATAATGAGATTTGGATCACCCCCAATAAACATACTGCTTTTGGATCTACCTGTCTGTGTGCGTGTCGTGACAAAAGGACTTCCGTCACAACTTACAAGCCAATATAAAGTTGTAAAGGGGATTCTCCCCCCAGTTATCAAATGAGAGACAGGGAGTACTTTCAGGGAACCCGAAGGTGCTTTTTCGTATCCCGGGATGGTTCGCAGAGGAGTCAGTGTTCGAGAGGTTTCCGCGCATCCGCTCTCCAGCATTATTGCCCCCCCGGTCGACCCTGACTCGTATGGACGTATAGACAATGCAGTTTAATCGGCTGCATTACCACACTAAAGCACAGGATCTACACGACCCGCCGAGATGTTTGTCCTCTCTCTTAAGACTACTGAACGAAACGTTTTACATTCAGTTTACTATGCATCCAAAAAATCCTAGAAATGCCCAGGGGGTTAACGTCACACGTCGGCTGAGCTGAGCGCACAGCACAAGATGCAGCCAGCTTCAGAAGCGAACAGCACACAAGCGCCGCCAGCCCTGTACGTGAGCACATGAGGGCCAAAACGTACTGCGCAAACAGCACAAGACGGAGCCGCTCTCGTCGAGCATATACAGCCGCAAATGTTCAGGATGATTGTTGAATGTTTCTTTTCCAGGATACAGAATCATTGAAGAGAGAATCGCTATCCACTGGAGAATCAATATTAACTCCTAGTTCATGCATTAATTAACATTAAACACCAATCACAAAACCTTTCTCACACAAGCCCATGAATCCTGTTGGACATTTTCTGCTGTTTCGATGTAGTTTATGTAGTTTCAAGTACATCAAACAAATAAGACCTCAATCTGCCTAGGAAAAACTGCACGAGTTTCTCTCTTCTAGAGTGTGTTATGAACAAACTCTACTCAACTCTTCTGAGTCTTCCGTCAAGCGATCTCTCCGGCACGCCAATCTCATAGAGGCCGCAGGAGGAGGAAGAACAGGCTGGGTATCCGGCTTTCGAATGAAAGCACGTCGGTATTCTCTGAGTCTTTCGCTGGGAGCTGCAGGGACAGAGGCCGCTGTTAAAACTAAATGAACACATTAGACTTTCCCGAGAAGTGGGGCCGGGGCCGGGAATGACAACACTCAGATAACACACACACACACACACACACACACACACACAGCATGGAGGCACTGGAAACACATCTCATGCTGGTGCGGACAGGCTCCGTATCTGTGATGGGATCAGGTAGTCATCAGTACAGAAGCATATAATACATCTCATCTCCATTTCATTCCCATGTCACGCTGCGTTTGGATGTGAGAAATCGAGTCTTGTGCCGTGAGCTGTGGGTTTGGTTGCATCTAATACTTCTGCTCTCTATTTCAGTTTCATGTGTTTCCTTGGGCTGAAGTGTGGATTGAAGCCATGTTGGATGTGCCCGATGTCAGGCCTTTTTCTACACTTTATAAGGAGTCCGATATGCTGGTAAATCTTTACAGAGTCTGTTATTTTTTTCTATAAAAAGGCTTCAAAAACTGATCACAGTATAAAAGCAATGAGGTTGGTTGAGTGTAGATGCAATGTTGGATTTAGTGGTTTTAACATTTCTGCAGGCACTGCGAAAAAGGATGTATAGTTCAAAAACAATCACAGAAAAGCAATGAGTGAATTCAGTTGAACATTTTAAAAAAAAAACACCAGTAACTTTATATTATTGAAAATATCAAAATACCTCAAAAACTATATATACTGAAAACACTATAGAGCTTGAAATGTATATG
Organism: Cyprinus carpio; assembly: GCF_018340385.1. NCBI lineage: Eukaryota > Metazoa > Chordata > Actinopteri > Cypriniformes > Cyprinidae > Cyprinus > Cyprinus carpio. The sequence goes on from NC_056585.1 coordinate 9,619,328, forward strand.
GCTTATTTATTGCTTTATTTACAGTAGTTATTGAACATTGTATATTGTTCTTTACAGGACTGGTTTATGTCACTCCTCATACAGTATATTTTCATGTGCAATATTTTGCTCATCACTATCGACCCAACCCTAGTAGAAACCACACACATCCATTTCACCACTCACCACTCTATTTTATTTGATAAATAATTATTCATTATTGATCAATATGATCATTACTTTTTACTTATGATTTAATTGAATTAAGTTGTTGGACACAGTGCTTTCATTCATAAGCTAGATTCTGTTTTCATCGTTTCAGATGTTACGTTTCATTTGTCACAAACACAAAGCAACAAAACATTTAATTTCTTTTCCTAAAACAAATTATTTGACAAAACAAATAATATTACACAGACATAAACATCAGAAAAAAAAAAGAATAACTAAAAAGGAAAACAAAATTTCACCATGAAGAAAACATCTTTCTCTGAAACACACAGCAGTGATTGAACAGGAAAAGAAAATTGCATGATTTACTTTTACCGGAAAATAAATTGGATTGCAGACAAATTTTCAACAGTTTTGATTCTCTCATAAGTGAAGCATGGGGATGAAGATATGTCATCTTTTCTCTTTGGAACGTTGATTGAAATGAAAGAAAATTTGCATGATTACTTTTAATCCGGATTATCACAGGACATTATTTTTTTTTTTTTGAAAATAAGTGAGTCCTCAAATATAGATTCATAAGGAACGTTTATTTGTTTCTCTCTCAACATTATTATACTGCTATGCAAGGTATAAGATTTGATCATTATTTCATTATTCTCTAAATAGCCATATTCAGAATGGGAGATATAGAGCAACTTTTACTGAATGTATATCATTTCTGTAAGTAATCCTGCTGGTATGTTTTATAAGATATCAGAATTTCACAATCTTTGTTGTCCATATACTGAAATAGCAAGCATCTGAATCAATATGCAAATTTTTCCCTCAAGTTGAACACATTCCTGAATCTAAAACTCAGTGTTTTAATGCCATCCATTCCCACTATAATACGCTTAACTGAGCCATAACTCCTGGATGGATCAAATATGCAATGTCTAACCAAAAAGACATTTTGTGTCTAAAGTTCAATAAACTTAAACATGTCCATGTTCAAATACTGTTTTTTAACTGACATGCACACTTGCACTTGCCAAAGGGCTGAAAAACCAAAGAGACACCCTGCAAGAGCCAAAAAGATGTCTTGTTTAACTTCATTATCTGCATAGACAACAATTAAAAAAAAACACACATAAGGTCTTGGCCCATCCTCCCAAAACTCCAGAGAACTGGCTTTATTTATCTGTCGTGTACTTGAGCAGTCAAAATGACAAAACTGCACATTGCTCATAAACACAGGGCGTTAAGCTCGTCTCAGCACTCTCTGGTTTTGTGCTCTGGCGGGACCTGTAAACTTTACACAGGCCGTTATGTTCCCTCTGATGATGCTTTAATGCTGTAATCGTCAGCACGACAGATGATGCCGCTCCAGCTGCTCGTACAGTTTGAAGCTGTCCGAGTCTCTGTTTTTTGATACGCTACAGCAGAAGAAGGCCGCGGGCTTTGTTATCAGACAGCACCAGAGGAGAAAACTAGAGAAACAGAGAGAGAGAGAGCGTGTGTACTGTACGTTTTGATGTTTGTGCATGTGTCTGAGCTGTTAACCTCTAGACCCGTCACCACACAATCCCTCACGTCTGAGCTGTTAACCTCTAGACCCGTCATTACTGCATTCCTCACAATCCGTTGGCTTTCAGTTCTGCCAGTAAGCGAGTTTGAGGTTTCCCACACATCTAATCATTATCTCTGTAATACCTGGAGACAGCCATCAGTTAGCTTTCCCGTACATCTCATGCTTTGCTCAAAAAACTTCAAAAAAAAATAAAATAAATAAAAACATCTCTTTTTTTTTTTTTTACCTGTGTTTTTAAGGTGTTTGTCAGTATATTTTAAAGGTAAAAAAAAATAGTAGATTTGAATAATATGTATATTTTAAAGGTAAAAAAAAATAGTAGATTTGAATAATATGTTATATTGACATTTTTAATACTGTGAATTTGAGGTCAATCTGTAAAACTGAAAATGCTGATACCATATTTTTTTTTTACAGTAAAGATCTGGCATCCATAGCTACCGGTTTTCATCATAAATTTTCATCATTTTAACATATTTATTTGTTCGGTGATTGGTTAAACAGCCAATCCTTAACCCGGTAAGGTGAAAAAGTGAAGAGGAAACAATGCCTCAAGCTTGTGACGGAAATGTTACGCCCCTTATCATACTGTGATGCTGTCTCCCGGTGCGTCGAGACAAAACCAATAAAACCCCTTTACAAACAGAGGCATTGTTTGCATCCAGTGAAGACATAATTAATTTGATTATAATGACTTATACTGTCTTTTTAAAAATACGCGTTGCGTTGTATGAAAACATACTTAACATAAAACCATGTCTAGATTTGTGATCGGAGAGACGACAAACAACAAGAGCTACTCTACACTGCTCAAAACTCATGTTTGAATCATTTTAAATATGAAAACATACTTACAGGCTACGAGTCAGCATTATTTGTCAGAACACCGGCATTGTAGGCTACTCTACCAGGAAACAGTCCTTGTTCTCCATAAAATGCGTTGCACACATCTGAATATTTGGGTTGAACTGGAACAGTGTTGTAAGTACAACTTAACCAAACCTGGGGGAAATTCTTAGTTTCGTGTCCTCTTTTGGAAGGCCAAACAAAGTAGTTCACTTTCACAATGAAACACACAACGTCTCCACAACATGGCACCTGCCGCAACATCGAGAATCGAAGCTATGCCTTCTCAGTCGCTCTGTGTTTTGGGCGGGCGGTGTTATGCAAATCTTCCCAAAAATTTAAGGAAAATAGTGGGGGCGTGTTTAAATGAGTCATTTTAGGAGGGCGTGGACGAGTTTTAACTTTTATAAAGAATATCACTTTGGGTTTGAGACTTTAGTCTTTGAAAATTTAAGGATCTTATCTATGCACAAACAGCTTGTAACACTCCAAAGAGAAAGGAAAACTTGAAATCACATCATATGACCCCTTTAAAGAGGCAAATGCTTTCTGAATGAAGGACAGGTTTACATTTTTAGAAATAAATAATTTAGTAACCACAACAATCAGGACATCAAAGCCATCCAATAACACAATGATTCATGTAAATGCTCTCATGAATGATTGATACCTTATTAAAATCCAACGTGATTTCATTAGAATTCATTTGTATTTGTATGTAAAGTGTTAAACTAATGTCAAGTTAATGAATTACAGCCTGGGGCATTAAAAACAACACAAAATTCAAAAACCAAAAACATGATTAAAAAAAAGAAAAAACAAATCATACACCAAAGAAAACAAATACACACACAAATACATAAAAATACTGATGACATCAAATAACAAAAACAAACACACGCCATCAGCTGTTTGGTGAAAGACCTCAGAGCTGAAGTATTTATTAATAATAATCATATCTTTATCTCAAAGATTTGTGCGTGTGCCACTGGTATTGTTTTCTTCCTCTGTTGCGTGCGGCGGCTGTAATGCGTTCAGAATTACACATCTTCTCACATAATATCCTGTATCACTTCACACATGAAATAACACAGAGGGTGTGTGTTTTTGTATGGATGAATGTTGGTGTGTGTGAGTGTGTGTTGTCTTCCCATCTCAGTAAATGTGTGTTTCCTATTGATTGATGTTTCTTTAGTTTAAATCACTCATGTTTGATTGCATTGATATAACCAGCTGATGAATAATGTGTGTGTTCACTTCTTGCTTCATATTTTTGTGTTTATTATAATTTTACAATATTTTATGTGTATTATAAGACACATTTTAGCAATACCACACTCACATTTGTCATTTACACATTTATGTGATTTAGCTGTGATCATGAGACCAACAGCACGTTTGTGATTATAATATAGACTTGAAAAGATCATTCACCCAAAAATGAAAATTATGTCATCATTTACTTGCTCCCATGTTGTTCAAAGTTCAATTAAAAAGAAGATAATTTGAAGAATGTGGGTAACCAAAGAGTTGATGGTAACCACTGACTTCCATGATATACAAAAAAATGGCTACCGTCAGCTGTTTGGTTACCCACATTCTTCAAAATGTCTCTTCTGTGTTTAACAGAAGAAAGATAAATTCCCTTTGTTACAATAAATTCCCTTTGATTCAATGTTACAATAAAAAAAACTAAAATATTGAGTAACTTACATTTACGTTCAGTCTGTCTGTTTTAGCTCCTTATCTGTTTCTCGTTTATTTCACATCTGTGTTTTAGTCATTCGTGTCACTGATTCTACACTAATGATGCTGTCATAAGTGAAATATGATATGCAATCTGTTTATAATCTCATTCTCTTTCTCTTTTTCTGCTGTCTTGTTAAGGAGGTTGAGGTAAGTTAAACAGTTTAATGTTTTTGTATCCACATCCACAATCCTCTCTTCTTTCTCTCTCTCTCTCTCTCTCTCTCTCTCTCTCTGTGTGTGTGTGTGTGTGTGTGTGTATATATATATATATATATATATATATATATATATATATATATATATGCATTAAATTGATAGAAGTGACAGTAATGTTACAAAAGATTTCTATTTCAAATAAATGCTGTTCTTTTGACCTTACTACTCATCAAAGAATCATAAAATATAAGGTTCCCACTTTCCACAAGAATATGAAGCAGCAAATCAAATGACTAAAACAACCCTAATTCCAGAAAGGTTGGGACGTTTTGTAAAATGCAATAAAAGTCAAGAATCTGTGATTTGTTACTTCTCTCGAACCTTTATTTAATTGTCAAAAGTACAAAGAAAAGATTCCCACTGTTTTCACTGACCAATTTAAATGTATTTTGTAAAAATAAACAAATTTTGATTTTGTTGGCTGGCAACACACTCCAAAAAAAGTTGGGACAGAGGCTTGTTTACCACTGTGTCACATCATCTTTCCTTTTAATTATAATGTTTAATCATTTGAGAATTGAGGATAGTAATTGTAAACATTTTGCAAGCAAAATTTTTGTCCAATCTTGCTTGATACAAGACTTCAGATGCCCAGCAGTCTGTGATCTTCATTGTGTGATTCTCCTTTTCATGACTGGTCATGCATGTTCAATAGGAGACAGATCTGGACTGATCTAGCACATTCACTCTGTGTCTACGAAACCACACTGTTGTAGTACATGCAGGATGAGACCTGGCATGTCTTGATCTAATAACCATGGACTTCCCATGAAATACGACATCTTGATGGCAGTATACGTCTCTGTACAATTTCAATATATGCCTCCATGTCAATGGTACCGTAGCACATCTGTCACGCAAGCCGTTTGCCCTGCTGCATTCATATACCGTTACAGACGTTTGCTTTTTTATCTATCACTGGTGAAAGTCTGTATGGTCCCTTTGGTCTTTGGGACTGAGAACTCAATGTCCATTTTTTCCCAGAAACAAGTTGAAATGTGGACTCATCTGACCACAGCACACATTTCCACTGTCTGAGATGAGCTCTGGCCCAGAGAACCCCAACGGCATCACTGCATAGAGTTGATGTATAGCTCTATCCTTGAGTAACATAGATTCAAGTTGCATTTCTTGATGAAGCGGCAAACGGTGTTCAGTTACAGCAGTTTTCTGAAGTACTCCTAAGCCCATGTGGCTATATTTCACACAGCAGCATGACGGTTTCTTAAGGCCCTTTCACACCAAGAATGATAACTATAAAGATAACGATATTAGCATCCACACCACAGTGAACGATATTGTCTGTTTATTCTAAGCGCACGCTCTTCTGCCACTTTAAATACTCTAGATCACAATATAACAATATATACTCATATATAAAAATTTTTTTATCATCCATCATCAGTAAAAAAAAAAAATTGTTCTGAAAGAGATTCAAACGATATCGTTTCTCTGTGCCTTTATCGTTATAGTTGTGGTGTGCACTCTGCTATTCTTTAATATTGAGAATGATTTTTAAAACTATATCTTTATTGTTATCTTTATCGTTATCATCCTTGGCGTGAACGCACCTTTATGCAGTGCCATCTGAGGGCTCAAAGGTCACACACATTTACCTGAGGTTTCTGGTCTTGCCTTACAAAGACTAAGATTTCTCTGGATTCCCTGAATCTTTTACTATATTATGTATAGTGGTAGTTGGTGAAATACCTAAATTCTTTGCGATTTTGCAGTGAAATGTGATTTTGCATTGAAATGTGATTTTTGATTTGTTTTGACACTTTTCTCATGAAATCTGGCACAAAGTGATGAGCCATGATCCAGCTTTGCTTGCAGAGACTGAGATGCTCCTTTTATATCCTATTTTTTTTTTTTTTTGCATTGTACAAAATGTCCCAACTTTTCTGGAATTGGGGTTGTAGTCAAAAATGTTTCTTAAGCAAAAAATCAGCATATTAGAACGATTCCTGAAGGTTCATGTGACACTGAAGGCTGAGTAATGATGTTGAAAATTCAGCTTTAACACCGCAGGAATAAATTAAATGATTAAGTCAGTATATTGTAAAATGTAAAGGCAGGGTAGGTGATTTGGTTTAAAATAAAAATGTTTTTATGCTGGTTGAAAGTCTCTTCACATCTCAATGGCAATCACTAAGTTAAGTGGTGTAAATGTATTTATATGTAATTACGGTTTATCATCTGTAGAAGACATAGAACCATAAAATGTTCGTCCAAACAGATTCCATAGTCCGAGGGCTACGTTAGGCTGTCTAACCTGCACTCTCTCTATAGTTGTGAGGTAGTTCTGTGTTCAGAAGTGTGTGTGTGTCAGTGGGACTTTATTTGTCAGCTTTAGTGTGTTTGCCTGCTCTGTCCCACTGCAGTCTTCACTCAACATGACACTCACACACGCACGCGCAGCCATCTCTGAGTGTACAGCTGACCTGTCATGCCCATGGGCTCTAAACTGTCACTGCAGAGCAACATCAGAGAGTGAGAGTGAAGGGACGAGTGAGCAAACAGGAAGTGAAAGGAAAGCAGAGGAACAAACACACAGCCAGAGTCAGTTAGTCTCCCGTGAACTGTGAGACAGTTTCTGACTTTCTCAAACACTCTCCAGCCGTGCTGTCTGTCTGCGGGGCAAACATGAGACAGATAATCTGACAACAGATAACCACCAGCCTGCCCACAACACTCATTTACCTAAACCACAGAGAGACAGAGGGAAGATCAAATGAATCTGTGGTCCGAATTCCTGTCTGTGATAGTTATTTGTGAAGCAGGTGTTGTGATGCCGTGTGTGTGTTACAGATAAATGCTTTCTAAATCATGATTAACAAATTATTTGAGTGTAGTGCTGTCAAATCGATTAATCATGATTAATCGCATCCAAAATAAAAGTTTTTTACGTGTGTACTGTGTGTGATTTAGAGTATATAATGTATAAATATAAATATATATTACATATATTTCTTAAATATATACATGTATGTGTGTATTTATGTATACATATACACATATATTATGTAAATTTTTATTTTGGATGTGATTAATTGCGATTAATCGATTTGACAGCACTATTTGATTTCAAAGTGTGTTTGTTTTGGAAGCTTGTTTCCGCCAAGTTATGAAAACATAGAACTGACCTCATGCACGCGTAGGAAAAAAAGTCAGAATTACAAGATTTAAATACAAAATTCCAAGACAAAAGTCGGTATTGTTATATTTAAACTCAGAATTACAATAAAAAGGTCTGAATTGTGAGATATAAACAGAATTATGAGGAAAAAGTCTGAATTGTGAGATATAAACAGAATTATGAGGAGAAAGTCTGAATTTTTAGATATAAACTCAGAATTATAAGAAAAAAGTCTGAATTCTGGAATATAAACTCAGAATTATGAGAAAAAAAGTCATAATTGTGAGATAAAATTTGCAGTTACCATTTTTTTCTGTTTAATTGTGGAACTGTATAATAAATGACGATTGTTTTGATATTTTCTTATCTGTTGCAATGACATTCGAGCATAAAGTGTTCTGTATACTTAGGCAGTATCTTGTGTTTGAAGGACACTGAATGTTGAAGAAGCAGGAACAATAACGTGGCCAGAATTTAAATGATGGTACAGCTCGAAGTGCATTAGTGTTTTCATTCACTCAAATCTACTTCAGATGTAATGCTTACATTAAAAGCCATGTTTTTCTCATTTTAGAAATGAGTTTTCTCAGAACCATTAGCATGAACCATGTGTGCGTTTTGTGTCAATAATTTAAAATATTCCTGGTAGAGATGTGCATTATTTCCCTGGATTTTGTTGATAACAATAATTAATTATGTTGCTGAGAGTGTTTTTGTTCTGTTACCTTTGTACCTGTATTTTTCATTAAGTTATTTGATATTTGTCACCTTCGATCCAGGGGATTTCCGGGGTGTTTTGTATGCATCATCTCATTCAAACAGTTCAGTTTGAATAAGACTCTATTGTCTGTTACCAGTCAAATTAAATCAATATCAATAAAATTTGCACTGCAGAAGTAACACAGAAGCAGCGAACGAGCATTTACACTGAAATTACAATTGCATACATAATCCTATTAAATTAATGTTTTAAGTATAATATTTTGAAAATTGAAATATGAAACATGTTCTTCAAAATGAAATTAAACTCTAAGGGCCCTATTTTAACGATCTGAAACGCAAATGTCAAAACGCGAAGCGCAAGTAACTTTGTGGGCGGGTCTCGGCGCTGTTGCTATTTTCCCGGCGGGATATATGGCTCTTGCGCCCGGCGCAAATCTAAAATGGGTTGGTCTGAAGTAGCTTCATTATTCATAGGTGTGGTTTGGGCGTAACGTGAAATAAACCAATCAGAGCGTCATCCAACATTCCCTTTAAAAGCAGGTGCGCAAGTTCCATTATGGATTGCTATTATTATGGCGTATTTACCAGGCGCACACCAGGAGCGGTTCACAGCCGAGGAGACTGATGATGTACACATATGTCTTGCCACTATTGGGCAAACAGGTCTGATACTCTTAATTCTTAATTACTACAATTAGCCTGAATAATTTGTAAGCTAGATTTATGCCTATTTTTTCACATCTTCGTGGCACACCACAATGATTTCCGTCATCTCATGTGTTAATATTTTTTTAGTGTAACAATTTATGATTTGCAAAAATAACTGTTGCATCTGTGTAGATTACATGAGCAAAGTGTATGCCCGTTGTGCACGCTATACATTATGGTCAAGCATGCGCCCTTAAAATAGCATAATGAACAACGCGCAACGCGCCACTGACTTTAGACTAGGTTTTTTCTGGTCAGTGGCGCAATTGTTTAATGGACCAGCAAAATAGCACCAGGGATTGTTTGCGCCGGAAAACACGCCTCCTTTTTTGCGCTGAACCGCCCAGGGAGCTCAAGTTCATTCACTAGTTTAGCGACGTGCTTCTGTGGAGGGAAAAGCGCGCTTTGCTCGGGTGCAAAATAGGAATGACACATGCGTCGGTGTACAAAGTCAATTGCGCTGGGTGCAAGATAGGGCCCTAAATATGGAACTAAAACCAACAGTAGGTGGTGGTGAGTGAGTAACTGAGTCAAAACTGATTTGTTCAAATGAATAATTTATTAATAAACAAAGCAAGTTACTGTCTTTATATATGAATCATTATGATTTGTTCAAAAATGCTTATTCATTCAAGTAGAGCAAAAACAGACAATACTGTGTTCAAAATATAACTCACAATATTAACTTATTGTATATTGAACTTCAATATCACAAAATTATAGATGATACATATTGTGCACCAATGATTCCTGACTTTGTACGTTCATCACTGTAAACACATTTCTGCTCATTTTTACAAACTGTTCTAATCTTAACTTGTATTGAACTCGAATTGTTCATTAAAAGACACCTCACAAAGGTCACAATTTCCACAGAGAGAAGTTTCACTGCTGCGGATAAAGGTTACAGCAGTGACATTCGATTGAGAGAGTTTGCAGGCTAGAGAAGGTCTGCTGGCTGGAAGGTTTGCAGACTCAGGTTTTGTCATTCTGAGGGTAAAATGAGTTTTCCCCTTTGATTTGGAGCCATGAGCCCACAGACACATTTGGCCTACTTCTGCTGAGACCACCGTAAACTTTGAGCGGAATTACAGCCTGGCTTTCGCTCATGGCCTGAGAGCTGTAGCTTACAGATGTTTACACCAGAATGATAAATGTCTTCTGTAGCTTACCAATAGATGTAACTTATTCTTGCATAAGTTATAGTTTTTAATTACTCTATTAATTTAAATTAACCACATATTTTACACTAAAACATCGATCTGCTCGAAGCTAAAGAGCCCATAATGAGAGTTTGATGTCAAATATTCGTTTATCCGGCCTGTAGCGGCTTCACTTTGGGATAGGACTGTGTTAGCAATCGGATTTGAAAGGCCCTTTTAATGCAGCAGCCGTCGCTAATGTTGTGTGAGATTTGCCTGGAGTCTGTCGCAGAGATGAAAATCAGACTCTTGTACTCACTGTCATTTTTTCCCTTCCATAAAACAGTCAGAAGTAATGGGACCTGTGATTTGATTTATTTAATAGTATTTTTTTTATTATTTACTTTATATTACTTTTTGATACGTGGTGTCTTTAAAGTTTTATAATTATTTTATTTTATTTTATTGCTAAGTAGAATAAGAGAAGCTCCAGTCACAAAGCGGATTGCAGCGTGGTAAATAATATCCAGTTTATGAAGGAGAGTTTTGAAGCAGACCTGTAAACTATATCACCATAACCCAAGATTGGAAGCACTGTCATTTAACCAAAATCTGTTTTGAAGAATGTGTAAAAGTAGATTTGTTACGATAAAGAAAACCAATACGAGATTTAACCTTTCTGAGCAGTATATTTACAGGTATGTGAGTTTCAAATGACAAATGACATTCAACATAATCAATGTCAGAGCCATCCAATGATAACATTTTAGGCAGATATGTGGTAGATTTCTGTTAAAAACCATACATTTAGTTTTATTTGTATTTGAAACTAATTGAAGACTAGAGAAAGCACGTTTGATGTGAGTAAAACTGGCCTGCAATGAATTTCATGGTCCACAGATCAACAAATGCAGCTACACAATATTCCTTGTTGTTAATGGCACATATGATGTCATTGAGAACCTTAAGTGTTGCGGGGATACAACTATGGCTGAATCTGAAGCCAGACTGGACCTTATTAAGAACATTATACATTTCCAAATGGTGCGTAAGCTGTTTGATGACCAACAAAGAGAGACAGGGCAAAATGGAAATGGGTCTGTAGCAATTTAGATCTAAGTTATCACCCCCTTTAAAAAGTGGGGTAACAGCAGCAGATTTCCAGTCCCTCAGGAAAAGACCAGTTTGGAGAGAGAGATTAAAAATGCAAGAGATAGAGCTTTCTTCTTTCGTGAGGGGGTTTGGTGTCACGGCATCTTTGTTTCCAGGCGTAATATTAAAGAACGTGACAAACACATCTCCTGGAAATCCTGTTTAATTCAACCAATCCAGTGACGACTTTGAAACTCCTGAAGTGTTTCCATATTTGTGTGCCATATGCATCAGACGTTCAGCCAAAGGTCTGTGTGTGTCCCGTCTGAGGCTGAGAGATGACGTTGAATTAGATTACATGTAAACAAAGAGCCAATGCTATCAGCCAGCGCTTTACTGTATCTTTAACCAGACAGTACTCGTAGCAGAAACTGTAAAAAAACTGAGATCCGGTAAACATTAAGACAGCCAACGGACAACACAGGACCAGTAATTTGCGTGCAGCTCGTGCGCCACACAAAGACGACGTCCAACCAGACACCAGATCAGCAGAAGAGCAACAGATCCCCCAACTCGCCATCAAAAGCACTCAACCAGTGCCCACAATCAAAGAATGATCGCAGACAAACACAGGCAGGCGACAAAAATGTTCCAAAGACTGGTAAAAATAATGAAGTGCGCCAGCATTTCTGAAAAATTAACACAAACGCAGAAACAGAGAGGAGACATGTAACGCATAACCAGCTTGCTGCCATCTTGGATTTATGCTTGAGTATGCTCGAGATACAGATAAAGTCTGCTGTAATGCATTTAATTTTGCCTTTTTTTATTGTGTACTTTTTCTGGTAATTTCACTGTTTTGAATAAGTTTTTTTTTTTGGAAGTAACATTGCAGAGACCAAAATAATCAAATATCTTTTATTTAAATTTTATTTTTATTTTATTTTTTTTATTTTTTATTGAGGCTTTTGATTCAGAGCAAAGAAAATACCATGTAAAAAGAGACCTGTGAGAGCAGGAGGAAAATCAAACGTATGTTTGGATCAAGCAGTTGAAGCGGAGGCCTCCACAGACAGTCCATTTACTGTACAGCTTTCATTAAAAACATCAGCAAACAATCTGTCTGTACACTTATCTCAGTGTCAGACCAGAAGTCATTGTCTCTGTCTTATTTCACACTTTCCTTTCAATCATAATGCTATTTAATTCTTTCTGAAGGTTGTGACAGTAGCTTTGAAGCTTGACTTGTGTCTGTCTGAGGATTTTAAATGTGTGTCATTGTGTGTTTCTGTAGGACGATTACTTCAGAACCTGGAACCCCAACAAAGCACAAGACCAAGGTAAGAAGATTGAGCAAAATCAAGTGTTTCTTGTTCAGAACCATTTTCTCTGTGGCTTTTATCCATTTATCCACCTGACCTTGTAGTCTCATCTCTATCTCTCTTTCCTAATTGTCCTTTCTGCTTCATGCATGTTGTATCTATACCCAGATTAATCAAAAAAAAAAAAAAAAAAAAAAAAAAACTACAATCAAGTGCTGGAATATACATTTCATTGTATCGATCCTCATCTCGGCTCTTGACATTAATCAATACAGAGAGCCAGAAACACACACGCACACATAGCTAAATGAAGACATACAGTATCATAGACTTCTGTTGTTTTTTATAGAAAGATAATTATAATCAGTCCTAACCAAATCCTAAAACAAAACGTGTGTATTTCATTCATGTAGAGTTTTTTGTGACTGAGAGCAGGGGCAGGTTAATGATTTGGGGGCCCTAGGCAAAATATAGGAATGGGGCCCTATACATTTGCACACATTTACCTAGATCAACCTTGAGGTTCCCTTTTTGTTGTGATGCTTGCTGCTGCACAGTGGTGCCCCATAGTTGTGTCCAATGTTTCTATATTTTTCATGTACACATTATAATGGATTGCTTTCATGCTGTAGACCACAAAATAGCAATAGATTTACAGTTGGTGATAAACCTTTTGAGCTTTTAAACCTTTTTTTAAGAAAAGGGATATTTAAATTGTAAGTATAAATTGTTATATAAATTTAAAACGGGGTTATGTGGGTTGATTTTTGCATCGGTCTGAACAAAAACTGCAAATGGTATTATTGAAAACACACAAACAAATTAAAAAACATGTACCACAGCATCTAAAGTCTGTCTACACTGGATGCGACTAAGTGACCATTGCAAATCCTTAAATCTTAAACAGAACGAGGCAGCAGTTTACTGTTTAGGATTTTTCGCGTTTCTCCACATCCAGTGTACTGTAGTCAGCATCACTGATTATTATGGGTTCTATAGTAGTTTGCTGCATAACATCTGTGTGTTAAGAGCATTTAAAAATTAACATAAAATGGTTAAAATTGTGGAAATGATTTGTAGGTGGCATCAAAAGGTATCATAAACATTTAAATTAGTAGTTAACTTTGTTTTCTGCTCTTGATAAGAGTGTTTTGATTATGTTTGTTTTAAGCAGAATATAAAAATGGTCCAGATTTCAAGAGGAAAACTGCGAACCCCCATACAATAATTTTTCTGTCAAATGGCCTTCTGCCTTAAATATGAATCTAAACGTAAAAAAAAAAAAAATGCAATAATAGCTTGATAAAACATCTAATAAACATATAATACACACTTGCTTAATAGTTAATTACAGCTTTAGATGCAATATATTTAAATTTGCTACAAGCAGGATACACAAGAAGCGTGTTCAACTTGGACACACAGACAGTTGTCATGGTAATAAACACAAAGCACAGTAAATGCACACATATAGAAATCATTTAAAATAATGCTGATCTAACAAATTAGGTTTAGAAACGTTTACTAAATCAATAGGGAAATCAAAAAGCTCAAATGAGCAGAATTAGTTTTCTAAGAAATTGTAATGGTCTGTTTCTGTTGTTTCTTTCGTTACCCAAGAAGAGCATGTAATTTAATAATATTCAAACTGTATTGACTACTTCCCTTTTATCACCAACAAATCAAAATCACCTGGCCCTTCATACAGCACATAACCTACCTATAACATGCTCCTACTGTTTCTCCCTGTCTCACCCTCTCTTCTCTGTTCTGAAGCAGCTCCACCACATCTGTCCTCTCATTTGAAAACAATTGAGTTATGATCATACTGAGTATAACATTAAACTAGCATCCAGAGTCTGCTTGTCATACATTGCTAAAAGAAAATGCACTTTTTTTCATGGTACACAGAATGTTCTACAGTCATGGGCAAAAGTTTTGGCAGTGACAAATTGTGTGTTTTGCAAAGTTTGCGGCTTAAGCTGTTGTGGTGTTCATTCACATTGTTTCTAGATTATTGTGTAGAGTGATCAGATGCATTTAAATAATTGCTAAAAGCTTCATTGGCCAAAAAATTTACTTTTCACAAAAAATAAATAAATTCATCACTGAACTGACTTGAATAATGCTGAATAATGATATATATATATATATATATATATATATATATATATATATATATATATATATATATATATATATATATATATATATATATATATATATATATATGTATATATATATATATATATATATGTATATATATATAATATATATATATATATATATATATAATATATGTATATATATATGTATATATATGTATATGTATATATATATGTATATATGTGTATATATGTATATATATGTATATATTGAATGACTGTACAGAGCCAATATCACTAAACAGTACATCACCACAACATACAAACAGAAATCCTTTACTACATCTGCTTCACTTGAATGACTGTACAGAGCCAATATCACTAAACAGTCCCTTGTCTCAATATAGCTACAGTGCTGCTAACTACAGCACCAGTCCCTTCAACGGGGAAGTCGTGGCCTAGTGGTTAGAGAGTTTGACTCCTAACCCTAAGGTTGTGGGTTCGAGTCTCGGGCAATACCACGACTGAGGTGCCCTTGAGCAAGGCACCGAACCCCCAACTGTGTGTTCACTGCCGTGTGTGCGCACTTTGGATGGGTTAAATGGAGAGCACGAATTCTGAGTATGGGTCACCATACTTGGTTGTATGTCATGTCACAGTCACTCACTTAACGTGTCTCTCCATACTTTTATTTAAATATTCATATATATATATATATATATATATCGCATCTCAGCTTGTCTAACAAACAATTCTTACTGGATGAAGGACCATCACCTTCATCTCAACCTTGCCAAGACAGAACTGCTTGTGGTTCCATCAAACCCATTGTTTCATCACAATTTTACAATCCAGTTAGGCACTTCAACCATAACTCCTTCAAAAACAGCCTGAAACCTTGGAGTTATGATTGATAATCAGCTGACTTTCTCAGACCACACTGCTAAAAAGGCCCGGTCCTGCAGATTTGCTTTATTCAACATCAAGAAGATCAGGCCCTTACTTTCAGAACATGCTTCACAACTCCTTCTTCAAGCTCCTGTTCTGTCCATGCTGGACTATTGCCATGCTCTCTTGGCAGGTCTTCCAGCCAGTCCTATCAAACCTTTACATTTAATCCAGAACAGCACGATTAATTTTTATCGAGCCAAAAAGAATGCACGTCACACCTCTGTTTATCAATTTGCACTGGCTACCAATAGCTGCTCGCATAAAATTCAAGTCATCAATGTTTGCCTACAAAACCAACACTGGCTCTGCAGCCCTTTACCTAAATTCATTACTTCAGGCTTACGTGCCCTCTAGAAGCTTGCGTTCTGCAAGTGAACGTCACTTTATTGTTCCATCCCAAAGAGGCACAAAATCACTTTCACAGACTTTTAAATTAACTGTTCCCTCCTGGTGGAATGACCTGCCAAATTCAATCCAAGCAGCTGAGTCCTTAGCCATCTTCAAGAATTGGCTAAAAACACATCCCTTCCATCTTTATTTGGCCCTCTAACTTTAGCACTCTCTATTCTAATTCTATTCTTTTTGCACTCTATTTATTTACTAACAGCTAGTTGTCTTTAAAAAAAGAAATTAACACTAGCTTCTCTAATCTTTTTGGATTCTATCTATTTGTTTTCTTTTTTTATTTATTGTACAATTAACAAAAGCAAAAAAGGCATGTAACACTAGCTTGCTCTATTCTTTTCCTATTCTATATATATATTTTTCTTTTTATTTATTATATGATTAATATATATATATATATATATATATTTATTATATATATATATATATATATATATATATATATATATATATATATATATATATATATATATATATATATATATATATATATATATGAAATATTTTGAATTCTATTTAATTTTATATGTTCTGTTTTCATGTTATTTTTAGTTAAAATTATATAAAATATTTATTAATAATTTTTTTTTATTGTTTTTTTTTTTTTTTTTTTAAATATTAAATATCTGTAGTTTTCAGTTTTAGTGATTTTAATACTTAAACATAAACTACGTGAAAATGAGGAATGTTGTCCTAATTTTTATTTTATTTTATGTTAATTCAAGTATTAAAAATATATATTTTTTTATAGTTGTAGTTTTAGTTAATGATAATAACTCTTATGCTTATTTGCTGCTCAAGAAGCATTTCTTATTATTATCAATGGTGAAAATTGTATATTGGAATATTTTTGTGGAACATTATATTTTTCAGGATCCTTCGATGAATAGAAACACAGAAAAGTGAATTATACAGTGAAATATTCCAGTGTTATGTAGGATTTTATCATACTTGTAACACCACATTTCCCGTTAAACTATTTGCCCAGAATTGCTATAGCACATTTTTGCAGTTGTAATAAATCATTTAAGTATTTCAGGCATGTAGATGATTTCTATATGACAAGGTTGTGGTTTTGATTCCCAGGAAACACAATACTGATTAAAATATAAACCTTTAATGCACTGCAAGTCACTTTGAATAAAAGCATCTGCCAAATGAATAAATGTAAAGTTGTAGAAAAAGAAAAATTGCTCTGAAGGAGAAAAAAAAACAAAAAACAGAAACACTTCTTGAAGTGAAGAAATCCTTCACAGATGCTTGTGCTAAAGCCGCAATAGAGGCTCAGTTTTTTAAACGCTGTTTGATATTAATTTATCATCCGCTCTGCTGAGCACTTCTGCTAACGATTATGACGAACGTCCATGAATAACCAATCAAGCTCTATTGTTTTTACATAAACACCAATAGAGACCAGCAGACAGATGCATGCATGACCACACCATATGGAGAAAATTAGTGTGTGTGCATGTGTGTGTACCTTCTGCACTAGTTTTATCCTGTGTGAATGACTTCTTTAAGAAAAGCTACAATGCATGATTTCTGTAACTAATCCTGCTGTTCTCAAAAAATCACAAAGTGGCAATAGATCACAATAGTGGCAAATCTGAATTCCCCTTCAGGGAATTTGCGCTGTGCCAGAAACACTTTGAGATTCGAGACAAACAGTGCTAGCTTCTGTGTCTTCAGAAAGCACTCTGTGTGTGTCAGTCTGAAATATCAGGTGCACAATCACAACAATATATGGTGAGCAAGAAAAACAGGCAGCACTTTAGACCATGTTTTTTTTTCCCTGCTTGTGCTAAACATTACACATATGAATACATATGTGAATACATATGATAATAATTTTGGTTTTTTGGGAGCGGGGCACACACAGTTAACCCTCTGGAGTCGATTAACGCGTATACGCGTTTTGGGGTATTTTCTCCTGATAACCCCGAAAAGAACTTAAATTACACTTTCAGTTTTTATCGTACAGAGAAGAGCAATACATCAATCGAATCTGTAAAGGGTCTACTTTTTTTTGTATACAGACATAATAACAACAAACCTTGTGCACTTATAAAATAAAGATAACAAACAAGGAGTGCTGTCTGCAGCCTTTGTCTGCGCTGATCTTCAGTTACAAATGCGTCATTAAAATGAACTGTAACTCAGTGAATACTCAACGAAGAGACATGAGAGAGTTATCTATAGAAAGCCTGACATGTCTACTTTTAAACTAAACGAGTGCTGCTGAAAACAAATATTCTGTGATAAAGTAATCCATATGAAAACACACCCGATTCCGTTTTTGTCACGTCTTCCTTCATTATCTTCTAATGCGACCACGCCCCCGCGCCGAGCGCGCTTTTGAGATTCAAATGTTTCACTGAAGCGCGCGGCTTTTGAATACGCCCACACAACAGAAGACAACGCGAACGAGACTGTTCTTCAAGTTTTTTTTATTTAACTGTTTGCTTCGCGATGAGAGGAATAAGACAGTAATTCACCCCAGAAAGATGTGATGTGGTTGAGGATTTGAGATTTGGATTTCCTCAGAAAAAAAAGAATGAAGCACTTTATTCAGCAGAGATCATAAACATGAGTAAGTCTCTTTTTATTTATTTATATACTTGTACTAGTTTTCACATAACGTGTAAACATTTACTAGTTAGACTTTTTCCAAAGACTTTTTCCAAACTATAATTCCTGACTAAATGTATAATCAAGTGAAATATATGAAGTTTCAATAACAATATACACTACTATACCATTCAAAAGCTTGATGTACATAATATAAATGTAACATAAATGTAACTGTAACAAATGTAACAATCATTGCTGTTCTTTCAATTGATCCCCCCCTAAAAAACCTAAAAAAAAATATTCTCAGCTCTTTTCAACATTAATAATAATAATAATAATAATATAATAATAAATAATAATAATAATAATGATAATAATAACTCTTTTTTTTGTTTTTTTGATTTCTAACAATAAATGTTTTTTTAGTAGAAAATAAGATTACTACTCCCTCATTAAAAGGATTTCCTGAAGGATTGTGTGACTGGAGTAATGATGCAAAAAATTCAGTTTGAAAGTCAGCTTTGATTGTTCCTAATAAACTGTTTAACTGCACTCACAAGTGAATATTAAATTATGTTGTGGGATAATTAAATATATTCTAAATAAACTACAAACATAAAATTATATAGATTTAATTTTGTCCTCACATTCTTCCTTGTAACTCATCCCTCTCAGCCACACAGCTGACTGAATGGCTCATTATGCAGCTCATTATGCAGCCCTTGTCTCCTCAGGTGTGAATTCATGATAGTTGACGCCTACTCGCATAGGACTTTTACCAACAAAAAGTGTCTTAGAAAATTTAAATCAATATATTGTTTTCTGTAAGTGAGTAAACAAGATGATTTTCACATCATTTAGAAAAAAAAATTCTAGGCTACAAGCTCCAGTTCTCCAAATTCCTGGGAACCAATTTTCTGTATGTGTTTTATTGCCTTATTCAAGTGATTTAACATTTTTAGTTTTTCACTAACCACGCATAACATTTTTTTTCTCAAAAACACAATCATGTACATACATGCTGCTCACATATTATTATAGCCCAGGTTTGTCCTGATTACAGTGAGATTAAACTTTAGCCATTTAGATATTTATAAGAAACTGAAAAAAGCACAAATGTCAGGGCATGACAAAACTTCTCCAGGCCCCAAAAATACCCTTAGACTCCAGAGGGTTAAGGGGGCTGACTGTGAGAATCGTGCTCCCCCCATGCACACTTTGAGGAGTGTGTCCATTCTGAAGAATGGCAGCGATTGAGATCATTTGAATCTAGCGGAGGGGTTGTAAACTGGACTTGCCCTATCTCCACCTGCACCCCCTTGATGTAGCACACTCTCTCAGGGTTTGGAAGCCTGTGCTGCTGTTTCTTCCCCCCAAATGAGAGCTTAATGCTGCAGCTGTCTTCCTCCAAGGAGGTTGATGTTGTTAACATTGATACAGAAGAGACAGAGGAATTACCACCTCAGTCTCTTACATATGAGCAGCTGTGTCTGCGTGAGTTTATGCCGGGTGCTTCGGTTTCCTCCCACAGCCCAAAGACATGCAGGCTAGGTTAATTGAACATTCTAAAATTGTCCCCGAATGTGTTTAAATACAAGACTTGTGTATGGATTAACTGGTTCTCACCAAAAATATAGCCATAGATGCTGAATTTGCGTTAAGAATGAAATAAACAAAACATATGAGCAGACTGTATCAGCTCACGTGTTTCTCTATGCCCTTGCCATATCAGCGTGATTTATGTGTGGCTTGTTTGAGAGAGGAGCAAACACAGTCAGCTCTTGAGCTTCTTTCATTCATATAATTCCTGACGTGTACTATGTGCACTATCTGGAATGTTTTGCTCTGCTCCCATTGGTGTTTCTTCTCGAGGAAAGAAAGTGTTATGCAATGTAGAGTCGAATGGCTTGGATCTCGTCTTGTTGAGGCAATGCATGCATTACAGATCTGCAACAAAATAATGCAGGGGGAAACTTTGAGCAGAGTGGAGATTCCCTTTCTCTCTCTCTTTCCTCCAACCGCATGCAAACATATAATGTGTTTGCAAGCTATTATTCACGATTCTTTCAAATTGCATATATTATTATAATATTCAGCTTATGTTTCACTTGTCTGTTTGTTTGGCTACATTTAATTCTGAGGAATTAAATGCTGAAATAGTCATCTGGCTTTAAGAAATTTAAATGTCTATATTAATTTAGCAGAGGGATTGGAGATGGGCCTCACCCTTTCTCCTCCCTCACCCTCTAAATACAGCACTCTTTTGGGGCTCTCGTGGGACACTGGGAGGCTCAGATCCTCTGAGGAGGTTATCAAGAAGCCAGTTCAGTTTGTCCCTGCCAGTCATCCGCTTCAGGGCACCGAGCTGATTGCTCATGAGACCAGTCTTGAGAGACTGGTTCCCATAATTGGGGAGAAGCAGTTCACACCTCATTATACGGTGCCCATCTCTCCTCAGTGCCCTCAGGAGGCCGGTCTGTTAACCCCGCCACCTTTGGTGCTTTGGGGCACAGCGGTCTCCAGTGGTATGGCACAAGAATGTTCATTCCCTCAAGTGACGTTGCTAGAGTGGGTAAATTGGTCACTCCCTGCCAGTCATCTGCTTCAGGACACTAAATAAAACTCTCTTACTTCAATAGACCCAAAATAGCAGGTGTATCAAAGGGCAGCGTGGAAACTTCTGCCAAATCTGTCTCAATGGGTCCTGCAGATGGTGTGTCCCGGGCAGGCTCTGGTAGTGGAACAGGAAGTAATTACTCTCATGAGCAAAGAGGCTACAGAAAGTGTTCCTTCTCTCAAGAGGGTGTCCAGGTTCTACATCCGGTACGTCGATGTTCCATGGTAGGATGGGGGATTGCATCCCATTCTAGGTCTGTGCCGAGTGAATCATTCAGACAAAACATCACATGAAAGAGCTGGGGTTAAGGCTGAAAACCAAGAAGAGTGTACTTTCTCCAGTACAGAGGACCACTTTTCTCTGTGTTGTATGGATTTCAACAACAATACAGTTCTGTCTCCTGCTGCTTGTGTTATTTGATTCCCACAGCAGTGAAAACTGTGTGTGAGACTAGGCCAGTCACTTATTGTAATACAGTTCTAGAGACTGTTGGGTCTGAAGGCAGCAGCATCCAGCGTGATATCTTTTGGCCTGCTGTACTGCTGCTAGCGACGGACGCTACCCTAACAGGCTGGAGAGCGATCATGAGTGAGGTGTCTGCCCAGTGTCTGTGGGAAGCCACACCATCTCAAGTGGCACATGAATTGCCTGGAGATGCTGGCCGTGTTTCGTGCACTGAAACCACTTCCTTCCAGACTGAGGGAACATCATGTGCTTGTCCGCACAAACAACACATTGATGGTCTCCTACATCAACCACCAGGGTGGGTCCTGTATTCTTCTCGCCCACTATACAAGTTGGCACACCAGATCCTCCTGTGGACTCAGGAAAAACTCCTCTCACTCAGAGTAGTTTACATTTCTGGGCACCTGAATCAGGAAGCAGACATCCTGTCGAGACAGGGGCTGAGGCCCAGGGAATGGAGGCTCCATCCTGATCTGGTGGAGCAGGCGGTGGATCTGTGTGGATCTTGAGACTTCACACTATCTACTGGTTTTCCCTCTCACATTCAACTCCTCTCGGACTGGATACCACCACTTTTTCCCCAATTGCTCTGCTTCAACAAGTTCTGGAAAGAGTCCGCAGGGGAGGTTTCCATCTATTTCTTATAGCCCCGTTCTTGCCAGTCCGAGATTGGCTCTTGGACCTAGTGTCCCTCTTCAACGGCTCTCCCTAGAAAATTCCAATCAGGAGGGAGCCTCTGTCTCAGTCAGGGGATGGAATCGCTCATCCATGTCTGGAATTATTGGTTTGGCCTCTGAGGAGCCCAGCTCATAGACTCCAGTCTCTCAACTGATGTTGTTGAGACCATACTCCACTCCAGAGCTCCCTCCACATGGAAACGGTACTCCTTGGGTTGTGTTCACTTCATGGTGTGGAAATCGTCAACTGGTCCCAGTTAACTTGTTAACCCGCACCTGGACGCCGGCACACTGAACTGTCTTTGTTTGCATGTGTCAGTGTTTACAAATAGATTAAATGAAACGGGATAAAATTAATCTTGACAAACTATATATCATTATAAAGATCTAAGCCTCAAGCATTGATGACAGATTGCTGTTTTTCAATGGAAAGCTTATAAAGAATGTATTTGTTAAATTTGTGTAAGCAGTACACATGAAAACATGAAGAAACAAAACGGACATCATTGTTTGTGTCCGTTACGGAATAACTCACGCTCCGAAAACTGTGTCTTCGTAGTAAAAAACAGCATGGTTTTCTAGCTTACAGTGTCACAAACAGAATGAGACAATCCACAAAAAAAAAAAAAAAAAAAGCCAAAGATAGGCTAAAGATTGTTTATTTGAATTCTGAATTCTCTCTTGTGATGGCTTGTGACACGCGCTGTGACGCACCTGTCATCTGATGGAGGCGTAACTTAGCAATCTTTTTTTTTTTTTTTTTTTTTTTTTTATACATTTTTCATATATGTGTGAGTTTGATTTATGGTGAATGTGGATGTATTGGCATGATTACCATCTGTTTGATCGCAAATAAGCACGCTATTACTGTGTAATCACAGCTATGTGAACACCGTCTATATGAATAGGGTGTGATTATTGACTTTATGGTGTATTTGTATGATTACCATCTCTATAACTGGACATCAGTACGTCAGCACGTGATAATGACTATATGAGCAGAAAAATGAGAAGACATAGTATCAGAAAAATGGTTGCAGGAATCTCATTTTTCATGGTATCTTCTTCAGATTTGAAATAGAAACTCATGAGACATGTGACTTTCAACCCATTACTTTTCTTCTAGATTGCTCCAGGACTGATTTCATGTTTATTTATATCAAATAAAAAAAAATAAAAATCAATGTGGTACAATTTTTTTCAAGGCACTTCAGTGTCTATAACTTTTAATCTTTTTGAGGTGGACAGTAAAGCCTTGATAAAAAGTAAAGCCCAAATGGTTCTTCTTTCCAAAGACACCAAAATTATGTGTGTAACACACTGAAGTAAGGAAGTGTTGCAATTTTAAGTTAGGTAGGACACTTTCAGCTGTGAGTCCCATAATGGGGGGTTCTGGTTAAACAGGTTAACTGTTCAGTTGGTTGAGTTCTGGAGTTCCTGTATTGACGGTTTTCTGCAGGGTTGACCCTTAAGGTTGTACGTGGTGGCCATTGCTGCTTACCATGCTCCTTTGGGTGGTCAGTCAGTGGTAAGAAAAAACCATTGGAAAAATATATCCTTCATGGTGCTTTAAGGCTTTCTGCTGCAGGACCAGGAGACATATGGCAGCTTATAAAACCTTTTCTCAGGGTCTTCCCTGCAAGATGTGATGTGGCATGCTGGTCATTTCTGCTCACATTTTACTGCTAGATTTACAATCTAGATTTGGGTACCACTCCAGACTCTCAGCTGCTTCTGTCCTCGCTGTGTGCGCCATAATTTCTCACTGGGCAGGCATTTGTCAACATGGTGGATATTGGCTATTGCCATTCCCAAAGTGTTTTTGAGGCAGTGTAAATTCCCTGAAGGGGAACATCTCTAGGTTATGTATGTAACCATGGTTCCCTGATGGGAAAGAGATGCTGTGTCTCCCTGCCATACTTCCCGCATCCCTGTGAGAAGCTTGCTTCGACCTATGAGAAGCTAAAGCTGTTTGTTTTGGATGCCCGTTTAAGCTTCCTGGTCTCTACATCACTCCGTCTGTGACATCTCACCATTTCATTGGACTGATTTCAGACATGCTTGAGGCCAAAATACCCTAAAATTATCTAGACCAGCCAGAAAAAAAATAATAATAATAATAATAATAATAATATATATTTATTTATTTATCATCAATCATTTAAAAAAAAAAAAAAATAATTTTATTTTCTATATATTAACTTTTAAAATGTTCTATGCTGCTTTTTAAGTTTTATTATTTATTATTTTGATTATTGGTTTTCATAGAATGTTCTATGCTGCTTTTTCAGTTTTATTGTAAACTAATTATTATTATTATAGTTTCTATATATTAAGTATTAACTTTTAAAATGTTATATGATACAATGTTATAAGCTAAATTGTGGGTTATTGCTGATATGTGTTATTTTGCAGCCGTGTGTGTGTTGCTGTATCAGTCTCAAAGAATGCCATAGTTTCCACATTGATCTCCTAAATCAAAAATTATTGATTCACTTCTGCTGAATTTTCATTAGACAAGAGAGACTAACCATTTAGAGCCTCATCTCTCTTGCTCTCTCTCTCATAAACAGCCTCCCACAGCGCACTTCTGCAAACACACTCACGCTGTGACACACACACACACCACGGTTAAACTCTCTCTGACCGTGTAAGCAGTGTGGCTGAGCCTGACTAATTTAATAAGCCTCAGCCTGTTATTATTCATTTTAAAGAGAAAGAGGGTTATGATCTTGTCCATTACAGATATGACAAGAGATTTAAGGAGCTCAGAGAATAACGTGTGTGTGTTTCTGTGCGTGTGTGTGTGTGTTTGAGTGCAACATTGTCTTTGCCATAATCTGTTATTGTGGCAAGGCATGCGTTCTTAGTGAATTTAATTGTGTGTGCAGGCCTCATTACAGCCTCGTTATGGGGAAATTCTCTCCGAATGCTTCATTTGCATTTGTATGGTTTTGGTGTTGAGTCAGCGTTTCAGAGCCAAACTGCAGTAGCAGCAAATGCGGTGCACAGGGATGGCAACACAACAATCTGCCCTTTAAACTGCCTGCAATTTATGCACAGGGACAATACGGCTTTATCTGGAGCTGGGGACCAGCTCCGTTTAACTGGCAGAAAAACACTCTCCTGTAGGTTTAAAGAGACTGAAAAGAGAAAAGAAAGAATGCAAACAGAAGTAGGTTTCTGGCCAATTTCACTGAAAGATGCGGGTTGAGTACAATAACAGAGTTCTGAATTTAATATGTGTGTTTATAAGGGTGATTGAGCACATACTGTTTGTTCTGAGCTTCATCCTTAAAAAAAAATTAATAATTGAGTCTAAAGTAATGGAGTCTATTTTATTTATTTATACATACAGTGGGTGCGGAAAGTATTCAGACCCCCTTAAATTTTTCACTCTTTGTTATATTGCAGCCATTTGCTAAAATCATTTAAGTTTATTTTTTTCCTCATTAATGTACACACAGCACCCCATATTGACAGAAAAACAGAATTGTTTTTATGCAGATTTATTAAAAAAGAAAACCTGAAATATCACGTGGTCCTAGGTATTCAGACCCTTTGCTGTGACACTCATATATTTAACTCAGATGCTGTCCATTTTTGATCATCCTTGAGATGGTTGTACACCTTCATTTGAGTCCAGCTGTGTTTGATTATACTGATTGGACTTGGATTAGGAAAGCCACACACCTGGTCTATATAAGACCTTAAAGCTCACACAGTGCATGTCAGAGCAAATAAGAATCATGAGGCCAAAGGAAACTGCCAGAAGAGCTCAGAGACAGAATTTGCGGCAAGGCACAGATCTGGCCAAGGTTACAAAAAAAATTTCTGCTGCACCTAGTTAAGGTTCCTAAGAGCACAGTGGCCTCCATAATCCTTAAATGGAAAATGTTTGGGACGACCAGAACCCTTCCTAGAGCTGGCCGTCTGGCCAAACTGAGCTATCGGGGGAGAAGAGCCTTGGTGAGAGAGGTAAAGAAGAACCCAAAGATCACTGTGGCTGAGCTCCAGAGATGCAGTCCGGGAGATGGGAGAAAGTTGTAGAAAGTCAACCATCACTGCAGCCCTCCACCAGTCGGGGCTTTTGTGGCAGAGTGGCCCCGACGGAAGCCTCTCCTTAGTGCAAGACACATGAAAGCCCACATGGAGTTTGCTAAAAAAAAAAAGAGAATAAGATTCTCTGGTCTAATGAGCCAAGATAGAACTTTTTGGCCTTAATTTTAAGTGGTATGTGTGGAGAAAACCAGGCATTGCTCCATCACCTGTCCAATACAGTCCCAACAGTGAAGCATGGGGGTGCAGCATCATGCTGTGGGGGTGTTTTCAGCTGCAGGGACAGGACAACTGGTTGCAATCGAGGGAAAGATGAATGAGCCTAAGCACACAGCTAAAATAACGAAGGAGTGGCTTCACAACAACTCCGTGACTGTTCTTGAATGGCCCAGCCAGAGCCCTAACATCTGCCCATTGAGCATCTCTGGAGAGACCTGAAAATGGCTGTCCACCAACCATCCAACCTGACAGAACTGGAGAGGATCTGCAAGGAGGAATGGCAGAGGATCCCCAAATCCAGGTGTGAAAAACTTGTTGCATCTTTCCCAAAAAGACTCATGGCTGTGTTGGATCAAAAGGGTGCTTCTACTAAATACTGAGCAAAGGGTCTGAATACTTAGGACCATGATATATCACATTTTCTCTTTTAATAAAAAATCAAAAAATGTCAATAATTCTGTGTTTTTCTGTCAATATGGGGTTCTGTGTGTACATCAATGAGGAAAAAAAAAAGAACTTAAATGATTTTAGTAGCAAAAAAAAAAATGGCTGCAATATAACAGAGTGAAAAATTTAAGGGGGTCTGAATACTTTCTGTACCCACTGTAAATAATTTTTACTTAAACATTGTATTCAGTTTTCGGTTTTTTTACAACTAAATATATTAATTATTTACCTTCTTAAAATAAGTTATATGCTGCTTTTCAGTTTTATTCTATAATACTATTTATTTATTTATTTATTTATTAAATGTTTACACTTGTTTTAATATTGTATACATTGTTTTTTAATTAGATATGCAAAACACACACACACACACACAAAACCAACTGCCAAATATATACATATACATACACACACACACACACACACACACACACTCACTGGCCACTTTATTAGGCGGTGCTTTACTGCTATTTCAATTGCTTTGGTAAAAACAAATTGCTATATGTATGGTCAAGACAACCTGCAGTCGAGCATCAGAACATCTAGACGTGGTGAAGATGACTTGCTGAAGTTCTAACCGAGGAACAGAATGGGGAAGAAAAGGGGATTTAAGTGACTTGAGCGTGAAATGGTTGTTGGTGTGGGTTGGTCTGAGTATTTCAAAAACTGCTGATCTAGTGGGATTTTCACGCACGACCATCTTTAGGGTTTACAGAGAATGGTCAGAAAAAGAGAAAATATCTAGTG
This sequence comes from Cyprinus carpio, assembly GCF_018340385.1. NCBI lineage: Eukaryota > Metazoa > Chordata > Actinopteri > Cypriniformes > Cyprinidae > Cyprinus > Cyprinus carpio. The sequence continues at coordinate 9,647,251 of NC_056585.1, forward strand.
AGCGGCAGTTGTGTGGACGAAAATGCCTGGTTGATGTCAGAGGTCAGAGGGAATGGGCAGACTGGTTAGAGATGATAGAAAGGCAACAGTAACTCAAATATCCACTTGTTACAACCAAGGTATGCATAATACCATCTCTGAATGCACAACACGTCGAACCCTGAAGCAGATGGGCTACAGCAGCATAAGACCACTCCGGGTGCCGCTCCTGTCAGCTAAGAACAGGAAACGGAGGCTACAATTCGCACAGGCTCACCAAAATTGGACAATAGAAGATTGGAAAAATCTCAATCCAATTAGAGCAGCTTTGGGATGTGGTGGAATGGGAGATACACAATCATGGATGTGCAGCCGACAAATCTGCAGCAACTGCGTGATGCCATCATGTCAATATGGACCAAAATTCTAGCACCTTGTTGAATCTATGCCACGAAGAATTAAGGCAGTTCTGAAGGCAAAAGGGGGTCTAACCCGGTACTAGCAAGGTGTACCTAATAAAGTGGCCAGTGAGTGTATATATATATAGTGGCACTGAGGCACTTTCGTTGTCACATTTAACCAACCAAATGTGAAACACAATAAAACACATAAATGGGCAGAAAGAGAAAATAGGTGACAGGCCAGAAGGAGGTCATTATGATTTTATTATGCCATTAAAAATGTATTTGTGATGTTTATTTCTTCATCAGAAACAGAGAAATGAGACGGCAGAACTCATGAAACCCGAGCATCAGCCAGCAGTGATCCGTTCCTCTCATCATTAGTGCTGTACAGTCTGGTCTCATACGGCCCGCATCTTGGCCTAGATTCACTATGCAGAGCAAATCCCATGTGGGACCGTCACATGAGAAAAAGATGTTATCTGCATGAGACATGGCAAGAAAAATATGAACCACAGCAAATCTTTGTAAGGTTCATCATCTTTGCCACAAGCCTCAATGTAAATGAAAGTCATAGATAGAGTTTGAAGTTCTGTCATGTGAGGATTGAAACACAGAAATACTGTATTCCAATATCAAAGTGATTAATCTCAGCCAGCATTCAGATCTGACCTTGTGTGAGCATGGATCTTATCACAAAACTTTACTGGGAATCAAAAAGGCTGTAGTCTGGAACCGGCAACGTCCAAAATGCAAGTTAAAGTTGACTTTGGTGAGCAAAATAATGCCTTAACTGTCACTTTTGATTCATTTAATGTGTCCTTGCCAGATAAGGCCACTTAGTCCTCAACCACTCCTGCTCTCCAGGTCATCTTCATTCCCCGTTAGTCCCTCTATGTCACCTCCTCTTGGTGGGGGCTTCCATCTCAGGCCTGCCAGGAGTCTACGTCTCCTGGTCCTGAGGAGCCCGTGGCCCCACCTCCAGCCTCGGATGGCTCTGCTCCACCTCGTCCCGCCTTCCAGATTCCTACGCCTGTGCTCCTCCCACCCTCGATTCCAGTGTGGACCATCAGCCATTTGGCCTCGCCGGGCTCCCTCAGCCAGTTGGCTGCACTTGGGTCAGACTTCGGCACGCCTCAGCTGCAGACTTGGGGGCTGTCCGCTGCTCTCCAGCCCTCCACCCCTTCGGCTACGGCCCGCTTCCCCTCCCTCAGGCTCTGCCTCCTTCCTCCTTCCTCTGTTGCTCCAGCTTGCCCCCTGGTCTCTGGATCTCCACCTACATCTTGGGCGATCCGTCGCTACGACTCCATCATGACTGGCCTGGACACTTCAGGGAGTGGGGCAATCTGTCACTGTATCTTTCAGTTTGGACTGTTTTCCTTTTGCACCATTTTGGTTAATTGAGTTAATTTGTGTCATTCCTGTTCAGTAGTGTGGCATCAGCCTTGTCTACTTGTGTTTTTTTAAGTTGCTCTCTTTCTGTTCATCATTGTTGGGTCTCATCGATGTTATGTGTTGCAAGCCTTCCCTCTGTTTGGATTTGCCTTCTGTAGATTTATTGAAGACTGACACAGTAGTGTGGCTATATATTTATGTATATATATATATATTATATATATAGATATATATATATATATATATTATATATAATATATATATTAGGTCCTTCTCAAAAAATTAGCATATGTGTGAAAAAGTTTCATTATTTCCCTAATGTAATGATAAAAATTAAACTTTCATATATTTTAGATTCATTGCACACCAACTGAAATATTTCAGGTCTTTTATTGTTTTAATACTGATGATGATTTTGGCATACAGCTCTCATGAAAAACCCAAAATTCCTATCTCAAAAAATTAGCATATTTCATCCGACCAATAAAAGAAAAGTGTTTTTTTTAATACAAAAAAAAGTCAACCTTCAAATAATTATGTTCAGTTATGCACTCAATACTTGGTCGGGAATCCTTTTGCAGAAATGACTGCTTCAATGCGGCGTGGCATGGAGGCAATCAGCCTGTGGCACTGCTGAGGTGTTATGGAGGCCCAGGATGCTTCGATAGCGGCCTTAAGCTCATCCAGAGTGTTGGGTCTTGCGTCTCTCAACTTTCTCTTCACAATATCCCACAGATTCTCTAATGGGGTTCAGGTCAGGAGAGTTGGCAGGCCAATTGAGCACAGTAATACCATGGTCAGTAAACCATTTACCAGTGGTTTTGGCACTGTGAGCAGGTGCCAGGTCGTGCTGAAAAACGAAATCTTCATCCTCCATAAAGCTTTTCAGCAGATGGAAGCATGAAGTGCTCCAAAATCTCCTGATAGCTAGCTGCATTGACCCTGCCCTTGATAAAACACAGTGGACCAACACCAGCAGCTGACATGGCACCCGCCGACCATTACTGACTGTGGGTACTTTGACACTGGAATTCAGGCATTTTGGCATTTCCTTCTCCCCAGTCTTCCTCCAGACTCTGGCACCTTGATTTCCAAGAATGACATGCAAAATTTGCTTTCATCCGAAAAAAAAAAAAAACAAAAAAGTACTTTGGACCACTGAGCAACAGTCCAGTGCTGCTTCTCTGTAGCCCAGGTTCAGGCGCTTCTGCCGTTTGTTTCTGGTTCAAAAGCACACGCCTGTGCACGGTGGCTCTGGATGTTTCTACTCCAGACTCAGTCCACTGCTTCCGCAGGTCCCCCAAGGTCTGGAATCGGTCCTTCGTCCACAATCTTCCTCAGGGTCCGGTCACCTCTTCTCGTTGTGCAGCGTTTTTTGCCACACTTTTTCTTCCCACAGACTTCCCACTGAGGTGCCTTGATACAGCACTCTGGGAACAGCCTATTCGTTCAGAAATTTCTTTCTGTGTCTTACCCTCTCGCTTGAGGGTGTCAATGATGGCCTTCTGGACAGCAGTCAGGTCGGCAGTCTTACCCATGATTGCGGTTTTGAGTAATGAACCAGGCTGGGAGTTTTTAAAAGCCTCAGGAATCTTTTGCAGGTGTTTAGAGTTAATTAGTTGATTCAGATGATTAGGTTAATAGCTCATTTAGAGAACCTTTTCATGATATGCTAATTTTTTGAGATAGGAATTTTGGGTTTTCATGAACTGTATGCCAAAATCATCAGTATTATTAAAACAATAAAAGACCTGAAATATTTCAGTTGGTGTGCAATGAATCTAAAATATATGAAAGTTTAATTTTTATCATTACATTATGGAAAATAATGAACTTTTTCACAATATGCTAATTTTTTGAGAAGGACCTGTATATAAATCATAATGTCATCTGGTTGTGTATTACTTTTTCCACAATTTTCAGCATCAGTACTCCAGTCTTCAGTGTCACATGATCCTTCAAAAATTATCTTATGAAATTAAAAAATAACAGCAATAATTAAAAAACAAACAAAAAAAATCCTAATTTAAATAATTTAAGAAATATTTTGTAATATTTAAAACATCTTTACTGTCAATTTTGAGTAGTTTAATGCATCCTTTCTGAATAAAAGTATACATTTATTTTTTTCTTTTTCTTTTACTTTACTCTTTACTTTCTTTTATTTCTTTTCTTTTCTTTTTTTACATATATCTAACCTCAAACTTTTGGATGGTTTGAAGGTTTCCACAAAAATATGAAGCAGCAATAATTGGTTTCATCATTGATAATAATCAGAGATGTTTCTTGAGCAGTGAATCAATATATTAGAATGCATTCTGAAGGATCAGGTGACACTGAAAGACTGAAAATTCAGGTTTGGCCACAGGAATACATTTTTACAAAATATTCACTTAGGATCAGATAATTAAAAGTGTAATAATATTTCATAATTTTACTGTTTTTATGATCGATAAATGCAGACTTGGTGAGGCAGTAAATACTTCCTCAAAAACATTTAATAAAATGTAATTATTAGAAATGAATGTGTCTGACAAGTATAGATAATAAATGTTTATGTCCAGGTGATTTTCTCAGCTCATTTGCCGTTGGCAGATATAGCAGAAAGTTACTTTGAAACCGATTAATGTCAAAGAGAGAGAAAAAGATCCGAATGGTCACTGGGTCTTTAACATCTTGACCAGTCAGCTGGCACTAATTAGCCCTCCTGCATTATCTCTCACTTTCTCAATTTCTTTCATGGTAAATAGAAAGTAATGTGTGTTAGAGTTTGTTGCCGGCTGATGATCAATAATAGAAATTCTGATTGGCCTTTCTCTCAATCTGGCCACTCCAGATTGGTCTCTGAGGGCCAATCATTGATTCTGATGCTTGACACACATCGGCCATGTGCTGCTGAAAGCAGAACTGTTCTTGAATGAATAGATTTTTTTTTTCAGCGGTATTCCTCGTGCTGTAATTAATTGGGTGGTGATATTAACTGCTTTGTGAGATGGTGCTTAAGCTTTCTTTGGAGGTCAGATGCTTTTGAAGGAGAAAATCTGCCTTTTTTTCAAAAAGCCTGACACATTCATAGAAAGAAACAAGAGAAAGAGGATTTCTCTTTTTCCTGGAGTGAGAAAAGTAATGAAGTAAACGACGATTTTAAACTCTGTTTTCATTTCATTATACACATTTACATTAAATATTCCACTCTCATTAGAACATATTTGGGGTGCCTGACACACCCGCACTTTTCTTTGTTTTTCAGACATATTCTAACAGTCAGCATCAAGTGCCATATATCATTATAAACAGGAGAACTTGAAGTTTAAGTTTAGCTAATTTAAAGTCCCAATTTTCCTTTTGTTTTCTCTAAGAATTAATTAATTTACTGAATTTACAGAAAAACTGGGTGTTTTTTATGGTGTACTCAAACAGAAACTCCTAAAGTTTGGATATTTTTCTTTAGAAAGTTGTATCTGGGTGTTTTACACTTCCAAATAAAATTTTGTTTACATATAACATTCCCCAAGCAAGTTATAGCCATGTATTACAATATTATTGTAGGCACTTTAAAAGTTTTCTCATGCAAATGTGTTATTTTGTGTTTGTTTTCATGCACGCATGACAGATTTTACTTTTTACTTTACATTTGTTCATATTTCTAAATAAATATGTTAAATATAGGTTCAAAAGACCAAAACTTATGTTAATTGGTTGAATATGGGACAGTTTGAACCAATCTGGGCACGGGGGTGGGATTAAGCATCAACAATCGTTTCTGTTTGGCTCAGAGGAACGAAATGCATTGGTTTCTTCTGACGAATCAATATTGTCAAATTGTGATGATGTAATCATGTACACTACGGAGCCTCTGAATATCCAAATGAGAGAAATATCTCCGAAACGTGGAGAATCTCCACTTTACGGCACTTTTTCAAAGCATTTAGATAGGATTAGCGGTTCAAAAAAAATTATTAAACATTTAAGAACAACAGTTATTTTTAGCTACGGGTGGCTGTCTCTGCCTTTGAGGGTTAATGGAAATAAGCACTGAAATTATGCAGAAGTTAAACAAAAATTATATGAATTTAGGCATATTTATAGTATATGCACTTGATCACTTTTCCTGTGGCATACTATGTTTTAATGACAGTGAGGAGTGCTATAGGTGCACAATAATTCATCTTTAAACTAAACTGCAGATCTCATGTTATGAGAAAATATTTTAGTGATAACAATGATCAATGATGTACACTGCTGGATTCAGTGGTCGAACGGTCTATTGTCTGGTTTGAATAAGTCCATTGATAATAACTTACTGTACAACCGCAGCTGCACGGAGGTGTTGATGTCATGTGAAGGCATCGCCACACCATTATGAAAAATACCACTGTATTTGAAGGATACAACTTGAAGAAATTGGTAATTTGCATGTTCCTTTTTAAAATACTTTGTCAGTGACATGAATTCAGACAAATCTATACACTGCAATAAATATAAGCCAGTCTGTTTCCACAATAAAAATAGCTAAAATAAGTTCAACTTATCAGCAAACCTGCATACATTTATGTGGATGGGAATATGCATGGGAAATGATATGCAGATGAAGTTATGCATAGTAAAACTAGGCGTTGTAAGTTCCATATATGGTGACATCAGGGAGGAGTCGGGGTGGAGATGCACATATGCACAATTATCTCTTGACTGGGATTTATAAAGGGATTTTTGCGCAGGTTCTGGCATACGCATGGTTTTATAAATCTAAAAAACTTTTGTGCATACGCAAAATCTAGCTTTGTGCGTACATACACTTTAAGATGAAATCTACAGAGAGTTTTATTTTTTCCTTAAAATGATACATTTTCTCAGTTTCAACATTTGATATGTCATCTATGTTGTATTCTGAATAAAATATTGAAATTTGAAACTTCCACATCATTGCATTCTGTTTTTATTCACAATTTGTACAGTGTCCCAACTTTTTTGGAATCGTGTTTGTATATATATACGAAAATGAAAATATTAATTCAAACCACTAAATTTGGCAAGGACATGGAAATAAATGACAAAATGTAGACTACAAAATTTTCACCACACTATTTATGTACAAAGATAAATTTGCTATACTGTATAATTTTTACAGTTCTGTACACACACACCAATATTGTACTCAGACTGTACTCAGACAGGTGACGTGTTTAACGTGGCTGTGGTGCTGTTGTTCTCCTCATGTCAGACTGCAGTTGCTGTCTGGATGGTGAATTTGATAGATGGTCTGTGGTTTGATTGAATAGATAATTTCAGCGGGTCTCAGCTGCAGTCCTGCGTTTTCTTTATTCTGACTGCCTGAAGATGAGAGCTGCGTCCTGACAGCTTTTCATGAAAACATCCATCATATCTGTTGACGTAAAGTCTGGCTTTTGCTTTAGTGATTGCTTTAATGAGGAATTAATATTCAAACACTGTGTTTTTGTGTTTGCATGACAAACTCTCCAGTGAATGCTGATTAACAACATGAAAGTAAAATCTCAAACACACACCAGGGATGGGACAGTTTGTTTATCTAGATTTTCATTTATTTTGCTTGCCTTTTTAAATAAAGCAAACATCAATTTTAAATAGTTTAAAGTATTTTTAATTATGTTAAATAATGCAATGCAGTTTTGTACAGTGTTATTTTAGTATCATTGAGATACTATCATAGTTTCTGTTAATATTTTGGATTTTTTTTTTTAAGTTTTAATGTTTACTGTGCATTTTGTCATTTATTATTATTATTTTTATTATATATTTTTTCTTCATTTCTTTTTTTATTATTATTATAGTGTGTGTGCATGTGTGTGTGAGAGAGAAAGATCTGTTAACAACTATAATGTTATGTAATTCTCTCACTGTTAAATATTTCCTGATGAATCTGACACCATGATATGGAGTGATTTGTGTGTATAGGTGTGTGTGGTTCAGGTAAACCTACACAAAATGTCCCCACAAAGATGGCAATATCCAAAATCCTTGACCTTGTGGGGATATTTTTTTGGTCCCCATAAGGAAAACAGATTATAAATCATACAGAATTAATTTTCTTTCTTTTTTTTTTCTTTTTTTTGAAAGGGGTAACGGGATAAAAAATACATTTTGTACAATATTAAAACCATTATGCCTATGGAATGTCCCCATAAAACATGGAAACCCTTGTGTGTGTGTGTGTGTGTGTGTGTGTGTGTGTGAGAGAGAGAGAGAGAGAGAGAGAGAGAGAGAGAAAGAGAGAGAGAGAGAGAGCTGGTTGGTCAGTTTGATGTGGAATTGATTTTCTTGTTTCAGTGTATCAATTTGCAAGAGAGACACTTGAAAATAAACAGCATGCAAAGCAAACACTGCAAACAAACCACAAAATCAATCAGCACAGCGAATCTGAGAGAGACTGACAGAATGAAATGAAGAGGAGCAGAGGTGTGTGTGTGTGTGTGTGTGTGTGTGTGTGTGTGTGTGTGTGTGTGTGTGTGTGTGTGTGTGTGTGTGTGTGAGTGAGTGTGTGTGTGTGTGTGTGTCCAATGCTCAGATAAAGCCCTTTTTTATGTAACTCTGTCAAACGCATTAAAATAGTAAAATATTAGTAACTCATTCACTTAATAATCAGCAATATGCCATTACACATATGGCTTTATTTGAATGTTACAGTGTGACATACCATGACACTAAATTGATAGAAATATGTACTGTATGTGACAATGTTTTTTAACCGATTCATTGAAACAAACTAGAACGTCTAAAATGGACTGCCCATCACTATTATCGAGCGACTAAGAGACAAATTCATAATTAACTTTTTTAAACAAAAAAAAAGATATTAAAGGGATGCTCCACCCCAAAATGAAAATTTTGTCACTATTCACTTACCCCAATGTCATTCCAAACCCGTAAAAGCTTCGTTCGTCTTCGGAACACAATTTAAGATATTTTGGATGAAAACCGGGAGGCCTGAGACTGTCCCATAGACCCATAGAAATAAATACACTGTCAAGGTCCAGAAAACTATGAAAGACATCGTCAGAATAATCCATCTGCCATCAGTGGTTTAACTGTAACGTTATGAAGTGACTGAGAATACTTTTTATAAGCGAAGAAAACAAAAATGACTTTATTCAACAATTCCTTTGTCAACAGTCTCCTGTGTGTCTCTCCATATCACTGTATGCTGTGTATGCTCTTCTGTATCAGCCACGCCACAAGTATGCGCTGTTTCTATGTGTATTTAGCTTAGATTTGAAAGAAAACCATGCATTTTTTTGGCGCGGCTGATACAGAAGAGCATACACAGCATACGGTGATATGGAGAGACACAGAGGAGACTGTTGACAAAGGAATTGTTGAATTCTGACGATTTCTTTCATACTTTTCTGGACCCTGACAGTGTAATTTACTTGGCAGTCTATGGGACAGTCACAGGCCTCCTGGTTTTCATCCAAAATATATTAAATTGTGTTCCGAAGACGAATTAAGCTTTTACGGGTTGGAAGACATGGGGGTAAGTGATTAAATTAAAAATTTACAATTACTACTTCATTATCCCTATAAAGAGAAATCGATTCCCTTTGATAGAATTAATTCCAACCGACTCTTGATTCCCAATAACTCAAAGAATCGATTCTTGTTGGAATCGAATTCCCGTTTCTACAGATCATTTGATAAGAAAATTTTAAGACAACATGTGGAGGTCTCTGAATTATGATGGCAGACTTTGGTTATTTATAAAACTAAACACAGTTTGAGACTTTAAGATCTCCTCTGTGAGACGTGAGATTACTGAGGTCTGGCGAAACGTCTGACGTATGTAAAACGCTATTTAATCTTTCCTTTCTAGTAGAGACAATTAAGATTTTAAAGAGATCTCATTTGTGATTTGTCTGTCCGCAGGCTGTACGCAAACAGTGATTCTCATTTTAGCTGTCTCACTGTTAAAAAGACACACAAGCTCAAACATGCACACACTGCCTCAGGGGAAGATCAGAGAGCAACATGCAGGAAATTGGTTTGAGGTTTTATTTTGGTGGTGTTTCTGATAGTGGCTAGTTATTTGTTCTCTGTTTGACCCTGTGTTCACAAAGATGGACAGAATGAATGAAATGAAAGGATAAAAATGAAAGAAATGTACAAAGAATGAAAAAACAATGACTAGAGAAACAGCGCACACACACACTCACACACACTGGGCAGTGAATTGATTTGCCGTTTTATTCCCCTGTGACGCAGTCAGAGAGACAGAGACTGAGAGCGTGTCAGGCAGCACAAAAAACTTTCTGTGTCATAAATAAATCTGAAAAAGAGGTTCAGGCTAAATTCTCTATGCAGTTGCACACTGTATTTCAAGAACATTTGTATTTTTCACAAACCTGCACTGGTGTAATAATGTGGTATTTTCATTCAGTATTTCAATCTGTTCACCACTGACACATCTCCTGCAGATCAAGTTTATTATTAAATGCAGTATAAAAGAGGTGTTTGTGGAGATTTTCTATTGTGCATTGCTCGACTTCGCTCTTTCATTGGACTTTGGTCTTTCAATTCCCAAGATGTCTCAGATACTTCTCATGAAATTCCTAGACATAAATTAGTCAGAAGATACTGTACAGCTATAAAATGAATGTGCAGAGCAGCTTATTAAGTGCAGTTCGCTTCCTCAGTTTTGGAAACAATTCCGATTCCTGATTCTGGAGTTATCATATATTATTAACAAAGCGCACAATGCTGTAAAATACAGTCGACTGACAGTAACTGTTGTCGCAAAACATTTGAAGAGTATTTATGCCTGATTCTATGTGTATGTGACAGGGGTAATATTTGTTTCTTACAGACAGCGAGTCGAACCCTCAATCAGAGCTGAAACCTAAATCACACTCACAGACCAAGAGCAGAACGGCTGATGGTGAGTGAATATCTATCTATCTATCTATCTATCTATCTATCTATCTATCTATCTATCTATCTATCTATCTATCTATCTATCTATCTATCTATCTATGTCTCCCTGTCAATCAAAACGTTTAGTGTCAGTATGAATTTATAGAGTAAAACACAGTAAAATACCTTAAAACATCAACATTGTGAAATCTTACTACAATTTCAAATAACTGTTTTCTATTGTAATATATATTAAAATGTATTTTTTCCTGTGCTCAAAGCTGAATTTTCAGCATCATTAGCCTCTCATGATCCTTCAGAAATCAATATGCTGATTTTCTGCTCAAGAAAATTTCTGACCAGTGATCAAAAATCCATGCAATAAATATTAGTTCTCATAAATATTATAGCACATATATAATATAAAAAATAAAAAATAAAAAGACAGTAATGAGCCAGATTCCAGATTCAGCAGAAGAGCCCAAACATGATAGCGTGACCTTTGACCCTGTGCCCTCACAGTCTTTCTCCTGTGTTTCATACGGCTGCATAATTCTTCAACTCTTGTGGTTTCTGTCCTGGTTGCCACAGCAACAGTGAGTCTGACACTAATTGGGCCACTCTTCTGGAGGTGAACTTTAACCCCTTGGGGGTTACAGAGTTTACAGTCCCACCTGAGGTGGCTCTGCGTCGCTGTGATTAGACACTTGACCTGCATTCCTCTGAGAGAAACAGAGAGCGAGAATAAGTGGGATTTGAATTAAAACGAGCCTGTCCGAGTTGTCTGACCCCCTCATGTCCAGTGGGCAGCCGTAGCATCCGACAGCCTGTGCGTGTCATGCGGCGTTTGAGCCGCAATGGCTGAATCTGAACTGGCATGCTGAGCCGAGGAGCCAGAGTGGCCTCTGGCACTTAATCTAATTAAGCCTGGGGGAAGCGAACAGCTGGAGTCAGTGAGTGAACGGACCTTGGGTTTTCTGACCATCCTGATGGCTCTAACAGCATCTCATTCATTACTCAAGAGGTTTCGCATAGAGAGTGTGTGGTGACTGAATGATGACATGAAATAATCGTCAGAAAAATATATTTTTTTTTTTCCAAAAGGAAGAGTTTATAAGTTTGAATGTGTTTTTTGTTGAGTGTCATATTTGATTTATCAGGCCTTTTATGGTTCATATAGTCTGATGCAGTGAGAATATGGAGAAAAAAAAAAACTCCGTTTTATTTAGAGACTCAAACTGGAAAATCTCCACTAAGTGTTCATCATGAAGTATCAAAGTCAGTCAGATGACAGAAGAATGTAGTAGATTGTTTGTGACAAGTTTAACAGCAAAGTTTTGATCATGTTGAACATTTAGAGGCCTTAGACATTCATGTACTGTACATTCAGCTTTATATGGTAAAAAAAATCATGTTCACAACCCATTTTACTTTTATAATGTGACTTGCATCCTATTAAAATGTAAAGATGATGGACAGCATCCTATTTTGTCCTCAAAGAATTGATTGTGTGGTGAAAAAATGTGTCTCCATATGTGACAGGTAGTTGGTGACGTCAGCTGAAAAGTAAAATCGTTATTATGTTGATGAAATATTGCTTAGACAAGCACTCATTAATCCTTTGGAATATTGTGAACGAAAGATTTGTTTACACTAAGATCAGGATCATGTATAAGGGAAGGAAATAGGTCGATTTAGATTTTACATTGACTTTAACAGTCAAGACTCGCTCTGCTAGCTAGTGAATGCAAATATTCTCTCTCGTCTGTAGTTTTTATACTTGATTGCTTGATTGTTTGATTCAAACCAGGGTCCGCTGTAGCAAAGACTCGTAGTTAGAAAATACCAACATTGGAAAATGCTTCACTTTAGTTTTTTTTTTTTTTTGTCACATTGGTTTCACCATCAAAAGCAAACAAGCTCAAATGGCAGGAGAAAGCAATGAAAATGTATTATTTTCTCATAGATGAATTGCATGTCATGCAAACTGAATCCAAAATCTTTCAAAATAACTGAACAGACAGACTCTGGTCTAGTGTGAAGGATCTGACTTGAGGAAGAGGAAGCTGGTTGAGTGAGAGTTTGTTGTTAGAGCAAAAATGAGACAAATTGTAATGCTGCGGGCCAAAGCAGTTTCATCTGCGCTCCTCTGCAAATGAATGGCACCAGCTGAGCCAACATTAGCGTAAGCTGTTTTTCCAGCATTTTAGGGAGCACTTCGTCATGTCTGAGCCAAAATGGCCGCTGGGCGGCAATGAAAGCCAGCTGGGATGTACAGCTGCGATTGGGCCAATATGGCTGCAGGACAGGTATCAAAGTCTTTGGGGACGGACGGTGCATTTTCAGCCAGGATGGCTTGTGGCTGCAGATGTCCTTTGTCAATGAAACACTGGAAAGGAAACTGGGCTGTGGACGGCAACTCACCTCCGTCACCGTCCCAATTAGAGCTGACGTGCTGAGAGGAGAGAACAACGAATGAAAGAGACGAGTGTTTTTACCGCAGTAATTCCCACCGCAATTCATCACAAAGACAAGATCCCCTTTCCTACTCTTGTGAAGAAGGAGAGAGTGAAAACAGACGCTCTGAGCGAAACCGCAGTGGCCCTAATATGTTGTTTTTGCTGAGACCATCACTGTGTGAAACTGCCCTCTGACAGCTGAGAGACTCGCCATCAAAGCCACAACAACAAAAGAGCAGTAATGACATGTCAAACAAAACCCAATAACTTATATTTATTTGCTGTATAAGGCAACAATGTTACATAATTAGTTGTGTTTTTTCTTAGGAGTAATACAAAACACTGAAAACACTCTGTGAATGTTGCACCACACAGTTAATATTCATCTCATAATTAATATTCATGAGTTAGTCCCCTTGTGGTTCACATTGTTCCTATGCATTTAAATAATATTTATTGTATGTGTTACATATAAATAAATATGTATGCATTTATTTATTCATATTAATCTGATATTAATTAGCTTATGAATTGTTGAATTGTTGAAAATTAATGCACCCTATTGTGGTAATGCATAATGCAGTCAAACATGTATGTATGTAAATAAATAATGAAATATAATAGAAATGATAGCAATAGCAACTTTATTTACATAGCACCATTAATTGCAACCCAAGTTGTCCAATGTGTTTTACAACAAAAAGAACAAAAACACAAAAACTACTAAAGAAATTAAAACAATGAAATAGTAAAAATAACAATAAAATACAAGGTAGATATAAATCTGTCAGACTGTCAATTTGCACATTATTTGTGTGGATTTTCACTGCCTATTTCTGTAAGTTACATAATTACCATAGTAGAGGGCAATAAGTGACCGTAGTTGTGATTCGCTCAACTGATTCATTCAAAAACACTGATTCATTCAGGAACAAAATAAGTGAGTGGATCACTGAATCCTTGATTCAACTGATTCGTTCAAAAACATCCATTCATACAGGAATTAATGTTTCACTGAGAATGCCACTATGTTTTTGGAAATGCATGACAGTAATGCTGCCTTCACATGCTATCTGAAACTTCCTACTTCCCACTTCTGAAGTTGTGCTTTGTTGTCTGAAAGAACAGAAATCATGGTGGACAGCCTATTCATTCTTGTTTGTTTTTTGTGGAAATCTTATAGAGCCAAAAGTTACAGATTAGAATATATTTAGTCAATATCCAACAGCTTTTGAATAAAATGTAACGTCTCTTTCATTGGTAATCATATAAACATTCCTAGATTTCGGTCAAATAAATTATATTTTCAATGTGTTCAATACATACAATATGCATCAAATGGTTATTTATATAAATACACATAACTATAATGGCAGGAGAAAGTAATGTAGATGTTGTGAGAAAAATGAATGCAACTGCTCTCTCCTCTGCCATATTTAAAGTTTATGGCTCACCCAACTCGGAAACTAAATGATCTCAGAATTTCTCAGTTGTAAATACAACTAGAAAGGCCGTTTATTCTGACTAGGAAACTCGTAGTTATGATCATTTTGATAGCACATGAGTGCAGCATTAGGGAAGTCATGGTCTAATGGTTAGAGCAATGCTTCCCAAAACTGTCCTGGAGGCCCCCTGCCCTGCACCTTTTGTATGTTTTGTATGTTTTGTAGGGGGAAGTCGTGGCCTAATGGTTAGAGAGTCGGACTCGCAATCCAAGGGTTGTGAGTTCGAGTCTCGGGCCGGCAGGAATTGTAGGTGGGGGGAGTGAATGTACAGCGCTCTCTCCACCTTCAATACCACGACTGAGGTGCCCTTGAGCAAGGCACCGAACCCCCAACTGCTCCCCGGGTGCCACAGCATAAATGGCTGCCCACTGCTCCGGGTGTGTGTTCACGGTGTGTGTGTTCACTGCTGTGTGTGTTCACTTTGGATGGGTTAAAAGCAGAGCACGAATTCCGAGTATGGGTCACCATACTTGGCTGTATGTCACGTCACACTCCCTTATCTAACACACCTGATTCCACTCATCAGCTCGTTAGTAGAGACTGCAAGAACTAAATTGGGTGTTTCTGATTAGGGAGACATACAAAATGTGCAGGGCAGGGGATCCTCCAGGACAGGTTTGGGAAGCACTGGGTTAGAGAGTTTGACTCCTAACCCTAAGGTTGTGGGTTCGAGTCTCGGGCTGGCAATACCACGATTGAGGTGCCCTTGAGCAAGGCATGAACCCCAACTGCTCCCTGGGCGCCGCAGCATAAATGGCTGCCCACTGCTCCGGGTGTGTGTTCACGGTGTGTGTGTGTGTTCACTGCTGAGTGTGTTCACTTTGGATGGGTTAAATGCAGAGCACGAATTCTGAGTATGGGTCACCATACTTGGCTGTGTGTCACATCACTTTTTCACTTAAGTGCTGTTGAGGATTTGTTTGGAACTGCTATCACTAGTGGAGTGCAAATACACAAAGTAACTGGGAATATTGTGTCTAAAACGTAAGTTACTCAGTGCTGTTGGTCTGAACGTCAACGGATGTCTGATTTGTGCACTCTCTCGTTTTCTTGTATGCAGTTAGACTGATCACGCCATTGTGTTTGTGTTTGTTTTTTGAGAGATTGAAGGATGACGCGAGTGTGACAGGGCAGATAATCAGGAAGAGCTAATCCGCATCTCTTGGGCAGTTGAGGGCGTTCTGGATTCTTGTGTGGTGTTTGGAGTCTCTTTGAGCGCTGTCAGCAACACATACACACACACACACTGTCCTCCACTAACCTCCTCTCTGCCTCTTTTCTCCTCTGCATCACTCTCTTGCTCATCCTGTCTGAGTTTATAAATGCCCTCAGTGCACTGTGACTGCGCTTTACACATACATAAGTACACACTACAGACTGTTTTGTTTGATTTATATTAAAGTAATAGTAACGTCTAAACCCGTTCAAACAGTATGTGTTTTGCAATCCACACTGCAACATTGAATTGTTTTTCCGATGTATTTTTACTGCGTCATTTTTTTGAATGCACAGAACATGCTTTTGTGGTTAAATACACAAGACATGTTTTTATGTCATGCGCATGCCATGCACTAGAGGCTGCAAAAGACGCAAGATGAATGCAACGCATCCATCTAGTGCATGTTTACATAGAAAACATGGAAAAAGCAGTGCAGCAGAATGCAGAAACTTGCTGAACGTGAAAAACCTCCAAACACCCATTCACTCATGTTTTAGAAACACAAAATCAAAAAAACCAAAAAAAAAAAAAAAAAAAACAAAAACAACGCAAGGTCCTGAGATGTGTTTTTTAAAAATTAAACATCTTATGACTTCAGCACTACATTTCTGCATGGAGTAGACACTGCAAAAGAAACGAGTGCAATGGTCAAACGTATCTGTCTAGTGCATGTTTACAGAGAAAAACAATGGACAAGGTATGGTAGCCTGTTTTCGCCACAGAAAAATAAAAAGATAATTTGGAATCTCAAAATATTGTATTATTTTTTTTCCTGACTTTTCTTCTAAGAATTGCAAGTTTAAATCTAGCAATTCTTGAATTAATATATCTGTGTACAAACATGTGATTCTGTGTACAAACATGTACAAATATGCATTATTTACTTTATGGATCATGTTTATATCTCCAAATGAGAACCCAACATAGTACCAACACTGTTTATACTATTAAAAAAAAGACAAAAATGTCTTAAACATACATATTGTTATATTTGTCTCTGCATTTCATGTGCAGACCCCAACAAAATGCTAAATTAATAACATATATAACACAAAGCGTAGTAGCAAAACTGGCTATTTAGTAAATACATCAACAGCAGGAATGAGATTTACCAGCCAAACACTGAGACAAATATTGTATTAGGCTGCTGAATATGAGAAATACTCAGCCAGTTGACTGCATAAACAGAAATGGGATTCAGTGCAATTAACAACAGAGCCAATAATTCACATCACAAAACACATAAACCATGTTTATCCACATTGAAAACTCGATTTTTTTTTTCTCTGTAATTTTTTTGATGGTTTTTGAGGACGAGCGCGTCACAAGCTGTCCATTTTGACATCTGTCTGATCTGACTTTGTCCTACTGACAGATGAATTTGAAGAGTTTCATTGTTGGTTAGTTTGATTTATTATTTGTGATTAGCATCATCTGCTGTCTGCATCAAAACAGACCTCTTTTGAATACCATGTCTAGTCTCATGATGTTACAAAAGATTCCCATTTCAAATAATTGCTGTTCTTTTGAACTTTCTACACTGATAATAATCAGACATTTTCTTGAGCAGCAATTCAGCATATTAGAATGATTTCTGAAGGATTCTGTGACTGAAGACTGGAGCAATGATGCTGAAAATTCAGCTTTAAGCTGTATTCACATAGCAAACAGTTATTTTAAATTAAAATAATATATCACAATTAAAAAAAAACAAAATCTTAACATTAAACATCAAATGTTGTGATTGGCTGTGATTGTGCAGTTCACTTGTGCATCTCAACGCAGTGTATTTTGTAAGGCTCTATAATTTAGTGTGTGTCTAATGATGGTGTTTGTATAAGAATCACTCAGTTCTTTCTCTTTAAGACCACGGGAACCGCCTTGAATTCACTGGCAGCTCGTTTCAGCGCCACATCTGAGCATTAATTCATCAAAAGTCTGCCCATGATTTTAATCTTCTAGTCTTTTTATCACCATTAAAAGCGACCCTTGGGTAGTTTAGGGCATCAGACATGTGACCTGCGACCTGTTTAATTGAGCGTTTCCTTCATCATTGGGCGGCAGAACATTTGAATTAAGTGTTACATTCTTTTCTTTGCCCTTCTTTTTCATTTTCTTATTTTTCAGTTTAATTCTGTTCAATTGCTATGGTAACCACTTTCTCACTCACGTGTGTGTGTATGACGTCACGTCTGTATCAGGACTCACCACATGGCTTTTAAAGATGAGCTCAATGTTTCATTTCAAATGTCAGGATTTCGCTTCTTTTCTCCCTTTTTTATTATTATTTTTTTTTAGCTGGATTACAGTGTGCTTGACCTTGAGAAAAAACCCAGTTCACTGAGTCAACATGGTAAAGACGTTTAGCTCCAAACCTGTGTGTGAGGAAGAGGAACTGGAGGAACTCACACAGACTTTCAAACTTATTTCAGATAATTGCCTGAGCCAGTATTATCAGTGAGATACTGTAGTATCATATTTTTTTGTTAATATTTTGAATTATATTTTATAGCATTTAAGTTAGGTGTTAATAAATCCACACAGAACATGGAATCAAATCATTCATGTGAAAACAGCATGAGTGATTTAGCGGTACCTCTCCCTCTTTCACTCTCTCAAAACAGCTTCACATCAGTGCATCTCATCTGCACTACAAGAGAGCCACTGCATGCTGCAATACAAGATTTCTGCTCGCGTTTGTGGACAATTGATGGCATTGTCACTTGCCTAATTGTGTCACTGTTGCATCATCACAAAACTGTATCATTTGCACGTCATTTTTTGTCTTTTAAAACCATCTTTTTAAGTGCTACACAATGGTTTTCTGTGAGCTCACAGTCAGCCGCTTCGCCAACACCTTGCGAGTGCCAAATTGAGTTATTTTTTGCAGCTTATTGCACTTAAGCGACCAAATACTCACAAAATGAAGTGTCAAAATGCCCATATTGACACTTCCACCGCAAGTGAATGTAAGCAGTTGTTGAGATTGTTGAAGAAAACCATTGCATTTCAGTACACTGGATCCGTGCAGTCTGTCTTAAAGGGACAGCAGCCTAATAAAGCCGTGCTGTCTGTCATTAATGTTAAACAAGTACAAAAATAAAAACTATTCAAATATATAACTGTAATAATATTTCAAAGATACTAAAATAATGGTAGACAACCTTCAGTGGTTATTGATTTTGTAAAATGGCTGCAAGAGCAATATAATAAAATACACTCATTTAATTAAATAAATGCATTCATAATCATTAGAATTTCAGATGTGTCTATTTTTTTTCCAACTTTCTTCCACTTTTGGTGTCTGTGGTCAAAAATGACTTCCCTACATAAAAAATTGCTTGTAAATGTCCTGTTATGCTATATTACTACCAAATATTGGATTCAATATTTGTCAATCTCTGTTTTCTTTTAATTACCACAGGTTTTGTGTTTCTTTTAGGCCTCATACATATGACCTTAAACCTCAGTTTTTAACTGAACATTGAGAAAATTAGTCACAAATAATGTTTTTTTTTTTAATTATTATTTTATTTAAAGGGGTCATATGATGCGATTTCAAATATTCCTTTCTCTTTGGAGTGTTACAAGCTCTTGGTGAATAAAGAAGATCTGTAAAGTTGCAAAGACTAAAGTCTCAAATCCAAAGAGATATTCTTTATCAAAGATGGCTCGTTCTAACACACCCCCACATATCTACGTCAGTATGTGGGAAGATTTGCATAATGCCGCCCAGATGTTCACGCAAAGAAAGAAGGCGTTCCTTTTATTCTCATTGTAGTAGGTAGGTATGCTCCTTCGTAGAATCCGCCTCAAGCCACCAGCCTCTGCTCACTCAAGCTGGCAGCGGCTCACTCTATGACGCTGTTTCATTGAGAAAGCGAAACTACTTTGTTTTTGCCTTCCAAAAGAAGACAGGACTAGACATCATGTTTATATCATGTTTATAATGGGTTTTATGTTTATGTCTCATCGCTCCGGCTGGACAACGCATCACATTATGTTAAGAGGCGTAACATTTCCGTCACACACATAAGGCATTCTGCCAATCACAACGCACTGGATAGCTGGCCAATCAGAGCATACCTCATTTTTCAGAGCGATTGTAAATATCGTTGTAAAAAACAAACAAAAAAAGCCTTGTAAAAATCGATGCGTTTCAGAAGGTGGGGCATAGAGGAGAAACATTAATGTACAGTATGTGGAAAATAATGTTTTTATAACCTTAAACCGCATAAACACATTTCATTACACCAAATACACAAAATAATATTCTTTTTAGCAACATCATATGACCCCTTTAAAAACTCAGGTGCATAAGCTCAGATCAGTGAGGACTACGATAAATCAGTTCTGAAAGAAATAAAGTTTTTTTTTTTTTTTTTAAGAATCTAAGACTTGGTGATAATATTGGATATTAAGAGATTTACTAGCAATTTTCAAAAGGCCAGTCATTTTCGATTGGGAAGGAAGGATTTCCAGCACAGCACAATGGTTAAAACTTTAATATATGTAAACTTTAACTGCAGTAACTCAACCTCTTGGTATTTAAATTTAGTGTGTTTTTTGCGGTGCTTTGTGTATTTTTCTGTGCGTGCATTTCACAGCTTTCATGAAGTGTAAATTGTCTCTTTGGTTCTGTCCTTGAAGCTTCTTCCTTAGGCCATTTCGAATCTCTTCTGCTTCTCCAAACTTTATTTTAAAGCAGAAGGAACTCTTTACTAAAGCAAACCCTTTAAATGCTCTTATTCTGAAACTGGCCAATAATCAGAGTGCAGCTCATGAATATTCAGTAGTTTTGGGAGACGCCACTCTCCCATGGGGCACCAGGGCGAGAGGCGCACGGGTTCCACCCATCGCTCGTGTCCTGAAGGGTGTTTTCAGTTAACACTGAGCACATTCATTAAAATCCCATCCCGCCGAACCCCTGTGGTGTCTCAACTTCCCTAGCGTTTATCGTTTTAATACTTTAATTAAATGTGGAATTATACTTATGTTTTTGCACAAGGTTTCCACAGCTTTTAGTGGTGAATAATCTTTCAATGTTGAACGCTTTCTTCTGGGTTTTTCTCACTGTAGAGTGATGGATGAACAGACTCGCCATAAGACTTGTCTGAATTAGAGAGCTGAAGGTGTGTTCAAACCTGCTTAACATGCATTAGTTTTGCTCTGCAGGTGAACTTCAGTGTTATGTTTACATCAATTAAAGTATCACACTCAAGCTAATTATTTCCACAGAGAAAGAGGTTTTTACCTGAGAAAAATGAGAAATGTTGCCATGGCAAACAGCTGATATATACAGTACACACACACACACACACACATATGCATACATACAGACATATATATTAGGGGTGGAATGGTTCAACTTACTCATAGTTCAGTTTGTATCACGAGAGTCACGGTTTCGGTATGGTTTGGTATTTGCTATGTTTAGGGAAGAACTATACTGTAAAAATAAGAATAATCTATCTAACTACAAGCACAGCACAAAAAAAAACAATAGAGCAGGGTTCCTCAAATCTTGCCCTGGGGGGCCAGTGCACTGCAGAGTTTTGCTCCAACCCTGATTAAACTCACCTACAGTACAGTCGTGGCCAAAAGTTTTGAGAATTACATAAATATTGGAAATTGGAAAAGTTGCTGCTTAAGTTTTTATAATAGCAATTTGCATATACTCCAGAATGTTATGAAGAGTGATCAGATGCATTGCATAGTCCTTCTTTGCCATGAAAATTAACTTAATCCCAAAAAAACCTTTCCACTGCATTTCATTGCTGTCATTAACCCTCTGGAGTCTAAGTGTATTTTTGGGGCCTGGAGAAGTTTTGTCATGCCCTGACATTTGTGCTTTTTTCAGTTTCTTATAAATATCTAAATGGCTAAAGTCTAATCTCACTGTAATCAGCACAAACTAGGCTATAATAATATGCGAGCAGCATGTATGTACATGATTGTGTTTTTGAGAAAAAAAAAATGTTTATGCGTAGTTAGTGAAAAACTAAAAATGTTAAATCACTTGAATAAGGCAATAAAACACATACAGAAAATTGGTTCCCAGGAATTTTGAGAACTGGAGCTTGTAGCCCTAGAATTTTTTTTTTCTAAATGATGTGAAAATCATCTTGTTTTACTCACTTACAGAAAACAATATATTGATTTAAATTTTCTAAGACACTTTTTGTTGGTAAAAGTCATATGCGAGTAGGCGTCAACTATCATGAATTCACACCTGAGAAGACAAAGGCCTGCATAATGAGCTGCATAATGAGCCATTCAGTCAGCTGTGTCACTGAGAGGGATGACGTTACAAGAAAGAATGTGAGGACAAAAATAAATGTATATAATTTTATGTGTTTGTAGTTTTATTTAGAATATATTTAATTATCCCACAACATAATTTAATATTCACTTGTGAGTGCAGTTAAAAAGTTTTATTAGGAACAATCAAAGCTGACTTTCAAACTGAATTTTTTGCATCATTACTCGTCACACAATCCTTCAGAAATCCTTTTAACAATCGTATTTTCTACAAAAAAAAACATTTATTGTTATTATTATCATTATTATTATTATTATTAATGTTGGAAAGAGCTGAGAATATTTTTTTAGGTTTTTTAGGGGGGATAAATTGAAAGAACAGCAATGATTGTTACATTTGTTACAGTTACATTTATTGTTACATTTATATAATTTACATCAAGCTTTTGAATGGTATAGTAGTGTATATTGTTATTGAAACTTCATAATATTTCACTTGATTATACATTTAGTCAGGAATTATAGTTTGGAAAAATTCAGCATTGTCTTCTCTTCCGGGTCTGTTGTGAGCACGTTATGTGAAAACTAGTACAAGTATATAAATAAATAAAAAGAGACTTTACTCATGTTTATGAACTCTGCTGAATAAAGTGCTTCATTCTTTTTTTCTGAGGAAATCCAAATCTCAAATCCTCAACCACATCACATCTTTTTGGGGTAAATTATGTCTTATTCCTCTCATCGCGACGCAAACAGTAAAATAAAAAAAAACTTGAAGAACAATCTCGCTGCGTTGTCTTCTGTTGTGTGGGCGTATTCAAAAGCCACGCGCTTCAGTGAAACATTTGAATCTCAAAAGCGCGCTCGGCGCGGGGCGTGGTCGCATTAGAAGATAATGAAGGGAGACGTGAAAAACAGACATCGCGTTGTTTTCATATGGATTACTTTATCACAGAATATTTGTTTTCAGCAGAAAATTTGTTTAGTTTAAAAGTAGACATGTCAGGCTTTCTATAGATATCTCTCTCATGTCTCGGTGTTGAGTATTCACTGAGTTACAGTTCATTTTAATGACGCATTGTAACTGAAGATCAGCGCAGACAAAGGCTGCAGACAGCACTCCTTGTTTGTTATCTTTATTTTATAAGTGCACAAAGTTTTTGTTGTTATTATGTCTGTATACAAAAAAAAGTAGACCCTTTTACAGATTCGATTGATGTATTGCTCTTATCTGTACGATCAAAACTGAAAGTGTAATTTAAGTTCTTTTCGGGGTTATCAGGAGAAAATACCCCAAAACGCGTATACGCGTTAATCGACTCCAGAGGGTTAAAGGACCTGCTGAGATCATTTCAGTAATCATCTTGTTAACTCAGGTGAGAATGTTGACGAGCACAAGGCTGGAGATCATTATGTCAGGCTGATTTGGTTAGAATGGCAGACTTGACATGTTAAAAGGAGGGTGATGCTTGAAATCATTGTTCTTCCATTGTTAACCATGGTGACCTGCAAAGAAAACGTGTGCAGCCATCATTGCATTGCATAAAAATGGCTTCACAGGCAAGGCATATTGTGGCTACTAAGATTGCACCTAAATCAACAATTTATAGGTTCATCAAGAACTTCAAGGAAAGAGGTTCAATTCTTGTAAAGAAGGCTTCAGGGCGTCCAAGAAAGTCCAGCAAGCGCCAGGATCGTCTCCTAAAGTGGATTCAGCTGCGGGATCGGGAGTGCCACCAGTGCAGAGCTTGCTCAGGAATGGCAGCAGGCAGGTGTGAGCGCATCTGCACGCACAGTGAGGCGAAGACTTTTGGAAGATGGCCTGGTGTCAAGAAGGGGAGCAAAGAAGCCAATTCTATCCAAAAAAAATATCAGGGACAGATTGATCTTCTGCAGAAAGTATAGTGAATGGACGGCTGAGGACTGGGGCAAAGTCATATTCTCAGATGAAGCCCCTTTCCGATTATTTGGGGGCATCTGGAAAAAGGCTTGTCCCGAGAAGAAAAGGTGAGCGCTACCATCAGTCCTGTGTCATGCCAACAATAAAGCATCCTGACACCATTAATGTGTGGGGTTGCTTCTCATCCAAGGGAGTGGGCTCACTCACAATTCTGCCCAAAAACACAGCCATGAATAAAGAATGGTACCAAAACACACCCTCCAACAGCAACTTCTTCCAAAAACCCAACAACAGTTTGGTGAAGAACAATGCATTTTCCAGCACGATGGAGCACCGTGCCATAAGGCAAAAAGTGATAACTAAGTGGCTTGGGGACCAGAATGTTGAAATTTTGGGTCCATGGCCTGGAAACTCCCCAGATCTTAATCCCATTGAGAACTTGTGGTCAATCCTCAAGAGGCGGGTGGACAAACAAAAACCCACTAATTCTGACAAACTCCAAGAAGTTATTATGAAAGAATGGGTTGCTATCAGTCAGGATTTGGCCCAGAAGTTGATTGAGAGCATGCCCAGTCAAATTGCAGAGGTTCTAAAAAAGAAGGGCCAACACTGCAAATACTGACTCTTTGCATAAATGTCATGTAATTGTCGATAAAACCCTTTGAAACGTATGAAGTGCCTTGTAATTATATTTCAGTACATCACAGAAACAACTGAAACAAAGATCTAAAAGCAGTTTAGCAGCAAACTTTTTGAAAACTAATATTTATGTAATTCATAAAACTTTTGGCCACGACTGTACCTGTGATTTTCTAATGATCCTGAAGACATTGATAAGCATGCTCAGGTGTGTTTGATTGGGGTTAGAGCTAAACTCTGGAGGAAAGTGGATTTCGTGGGCCAGATTTGAAGATCCCTGCAATAGAGTAAAGATCCAAATAAAATAAACAGTGATTTTCAGTTTTTTTTTTTTTTTTTTTAGGTAGGTCTAACATTAGTTCTTAGGTACAGAAATTGAATAAAGTAACGAAATGTATAACTGCATTGCATATTTGACTGTATAAATTAAAGACGAATCTTTATTAAAGTTATAAAAGCTATTCAATCAAGAGCAGTGAGTGATTTCTTTGTGGTTGCTGTTTGATTAATATTAAGAAAGTGCTGTCACTTTAAAAGAATGCACTGATACAATTCGTTCAGCTGGCTGTGCCGTCCCGAACCGTGTGTGGATATATAATATATATATATATATATATATATTAGATTATATATTAGAGGTGTGACGAGATCTCGTGCTAATGTGTCTTGTGAGAACGTGATGATATCCTCGCGGTATTGTTATATGTCAGACCTTTCAGACATATTTGCATTACACTGGCTCGTTAACCAGTAGTGGTATGTAAGATATTTTATGCTCATCTGTGGATACAATATGCTTACCTGCTGTTAATAGGACACTCCAGTGTTTAATTAATCAGCTATCTGAACAATCGAGCTAGTGCTGCCTCCTCAAGAACGTTTATCATTCTCACATGTTTTAAGCCTCGTCAGTTTAAACATTAAAGTGTTTTAAGCCATTCAAGCATGAGATAGCGCGAATGAGATTTCAGTGTGGTACTTAAGTGCTGTGATAGACCGTTTCTGTATGCACAAACGGACACACTTACACAAAAAGCCGCACCTCAGACAGCATATGCGAGAACCAAACTGAGTTCTCTTTCACGTCTTCTTGACCAAATGCACACAAAATTATGTCAGAATCGCGGTCTTGACATAACCCACTCCAACCCACTCTTCACTCCAAGCCAGCTACATTAATCATGTCTATTATATATATATATATATATATATATATATATATATATATATATATATATATATTAAAGTGGAAATCAGTTTACTAAATTATATAAACTTGCCTGACTGCTTCACTTCCACTTTAAAGGGATATTTGTGTTGTTTATTATTTATTTAAGTACTGCTATTCCATATAGATATATATATATATATATATATATATATATATATATATATATATATATATATATATATATATATATATATATATATTTTTATTTAACATTGTTTTAATGTATTTCAAGTAATGAAAACATCTTGGTATGATTTTAGTTTTAGTTAACTATAATAACCTTGTTCATAAAGTGAATAGTTTGTTTTTAATTTTTCTTGTTTTGAAACAAGGTTTTGATTTTTAAACAGTGCTATTTTAATATTATTGAGATACTGTTATAGTTTTTTATTAATAATTTAAATTTCTATTTTTATATTCTTTGTTTTAGTTTTACTTTTAAAGTTTTAGTAATGTGGTTGTGTTTTTCTAATATTTATTAGATTGTTTTATATTTAGCTTTCTGTATAGCTGTAATATTTACTTATTTATTTAATTAATTATCATTATTGTTGTTATTATTATTATTATTATTATTATTATTACTACTACAGTTTTAGTTATTAAAGTACATCAAGCTAAACTAAATGAAAATGGAAATGTTGCCTTGGAAACTAGCTGAAATAAAATAAAATATAAAAACTTAAACTTATTTTATGTCAGTTAATGTTCAAGAAACAAAACATATTTAAGTATGTGTGTATGTTACATATGTATCCCTCGTTCCCTGAAGGAGGGAATGGAGATGTTACATCGACAATGACATTAAGGTGTCTCACTTAGGAGAAGTAATCACCTCTGAGCATTACGAGAAATGGCCAATGATAATTGGCGAGTGGAATTTGCATGCCAAGCCACTCCCCATACATGTGGGTATAAAAGATGGTGGCATGTATCCACTCATTCAGGTTTGTGCTGAGGAGCCGAGAAAGCATCTCGGCATTGAGCACAGTTCACGCTTGTGGCATGAGGGATGTAAATCTCCATTCCCTCATTCAGGGAATGAGGGTTATTTACATAACCGAGAAATTCCCTTTCAGTCAGTCACATTCGATGATACATCGACACTGATGTTAGGGGTCCCTGTGGAAAGCGCCACAACCAGAACTGTGTTACGAAAATTGAAGGTCCAGGTGCTCGCAAGCAAGCGTATCAGGACAGATTTAACTCAGTCCGTAACCTACCCAATGCCCCATAAGCCAGAAGTACATAACAATACAATATACAAGAAGTATGCTGGCTTACCAGGGACATTCTCACAATACTACATTTCAGCAACCGTTGGGGTGCAGAGACACATCCAAATAGTAATGTAAACAGTAAGACCAGTCGCAGCACAGTCAAACAAACTGTTGTGACCCCAGTTCAGGGGAACACAACAGGAACTGACAGTAAACAAACTGTCTAGGGAAGACACAAGTTTACCAAGGGAAACGGTACCGTGAAAGAACATACAGGATTTCCAAGGGAATCTTGTGTATGGCACCAGTCCAGTAAAATGGGGTGACTAATGGCATGCAACCCAAATACTGGACATGGCAACAGACTCTTTCGCTAGAACTTACTGGAAGAAGATGAGCAAACATATCCTAACCAGAGGAATGGTGCTGCATTCCTGTTTTTTGTACCCAACACACTGGAGGAAACTGTCTCCACCCAGAGATTATAGAATCTTACGAAGCTATTAGGTGTCGAGCAGCCCACAGCTCTGCAGATGTCTGCTAGAGAGGTGTTGTGTGCCGATGCCCAGGAGGAGGCAACACTCCAAATGAAATGAGCTCTCACCCCTAGGGGGCAAGGCTCACCTAGTGCCTGTTATGCCAAGGTGATGGCATCCACTAGCCAGTGGGACAACCTCTGTTTGGAGACAGCCTTCCCCTTCTGCTGTCCTCCAAAGCAAACAAAGATCTGCTCAGAGATTCTTAAGATTTGTGCATTCCACCTAAATGTGCAAAGCATTAATGGGACACAGCAACACAAGAGCTGGATTTGCCTCCTCCAAGGGCAGCGCTTGCAAGTTGGCCCTGAAAGGAAGTGGTGGGATGTTTGGGCACATAACTGGGCCGGGTCCACAAGTTAATGTGAGTGTGACTATTGGGGCGGGGCTGAGAGCCATGGGAACGGAGCAAGGCGAGTGGAGTAAATGATAATGAGCCACACCTGCACCACTCACCGGTCTCGAGTCCCACGGGGGAGCCCTGAAGGATAATAAAGACAAAATATGTAATTTTTCGTCACTGGAGGGTGCATATTCAAAACAAAACAAAGAAACAAAGGCATAGTTTGATGACGCCATGACTGAGTGTGGAATCATGGGAGTTGTCGTCTTCATCCCCACAGCCGATGCAATACGAGGGGACTCGGGCAGAATTCATGTTCATGGATGAGCTAATGATTTATTAATGTAGTAGAGTGAAGCAGGGTGAGACTGAAAGCCGTCAAAGCAAAATGAGGCCACTGAACGAGCGCGACACGCAGCGGAGCTTTCATTATGCCACAGTCGACCGCTTCCACTCCTTCCGGTCGTGTGTATGTGGTAAAAAGAAAAGCAGCGCTGTTTTATCATACAAGATACATTTGAAAGTTCTGTTATAATGCTACTCTGTGTGGTCATCACCGGTCTATTAAAACGCACAACATATTAAAGCGTCTTTGGTGTTTCCATGTTTTCTACAAAACAAAACCGAGGGAAATCGAGGGGTCATGACATCATTGGCAGGCACTATGGACACGGTCTGTGTCACTAGTTAAAATTGCTTATTTCTCTGGATTTAAACATTCTTCGAAACATTTGGGATAATGTAAGCAAAATATATAACACTGTTCTAGTGGTTTTTGGGTATTTTAATAAAAAATCTTACATATTGTGCCTTTCAGGACAAGACCAGGCCTGGACTATTTATGTTGTTGATTTGTTATGTTTTATGCGGCAGTTGTCTGTGAGGGGCTGCAGCTTTTACTTTCGTTTTGTGTTTGTTTGTTTATATGATTAAGGGTGCTTCCACAACTTTAGATCGATTGCTTTGTTCTGAAACAGGGATTAAAATTATTAAAATGTTGCTTTTTATTCTTGGTGCGGTTCGCTTTCACAAAGCAAAATTTCTAAATGAACCAAATTTGTTAATTCAAGTCACGCACGAGTAAACTGTTTCTTATTGGTCAAAGTTCCATGGTTTATTTTCCGGGATTCAACTTAGCTGTCACGGCTGTCGTCCATCAGGATGGAATGACAACAGCTTTGCGGGCTTATTGTTTTTTTGTTTTGTTTTTTTGTAGCTGTTGTTATATTAATTGATCATTTTGAGCAGGAGTCCAGGATTCATTGGGAACACATTTTTAAAATGCACCTACTAAGAAGAAGAGCAATAAGATGGCATTATAAAATGCAAAAGTACACTTTGATTTTGAATGGCGAAGACGTGCTCACCCACAGACATTCACAGGTTCATGTTGAGGTATTAGCAAAACAATAAAGCTAATACTTTTCACAGAATTTATGTAATTACCCATCATACATTGTGATGTAGCCTGGTTAGTTGGTCCGTTGGATCGGATTGCTTTCTCGCAATGACGAAAACATACACTTTTTTAAAGTGGAGGGGGACAGCCTTGTCTCCAACTTCTCTTACAGGAAGGAAACACTCACTGGGCATCTCTGGGGGTCCTCAAATTCCAGACAGGCCAGAGAGGTCTATCGCGTCCGGTAAGCCAAGTCAAGTCAAGTCAAGTCACCTTTATTTATATAGCGCTTTAAACAAAAAAGATTGCGTCAAAGCAACTAAACAACATTAATTAGGAAAACAGTGTGTCAATAATGCAAAATGACAGTTAAAGGCAGTTCATCATTGAATTCAGTGATTTCATTATGCAGCTCAGTTCAGTTTAAATGGTATCTGTGCAATAATTTGCAATCAAGTCAACAATATCGCTGTAAATGAAGTGTCCCCAACTAAGCAGTCCAGAGGCGACAGTGGCAAGGAACCAAAACTCTATCAGTGACAGAATGGAGAAAACACCTTGGGAGAAACCAGGCTCAGTCAGGGGGCCAGTTCTCCTCTGGCTAGACGAAAACAGCTGTTCAATTCCAGGATGCAGCAAAGTCAGATTGCGCAGAAGAATCATCTGTTTCCTGTGGTCTTGTCCCGGTGGTTGTCTGAGACAAGGTCTTTACAGGTGATCTGTCTCTGGGGCTCTAGTTTTCCTGGTCTCCGCTGTCTTTCAGGGCTGTAGAGGTCCTTTCTAGGTGCTGATCCACAATCTGGGCTTGATACGTACTGGATCCAGGTGACTGCAGTGACCCTCTGACTTGGATACAGACTGGATCTGGTGGCTACGGTGACCTCGGAATAAGAGAGAAACAGACTAATATTAGCGTAGATGCCATTCTTCTAATGATGTAGCAAGTACATCAGGTGTTATGGGAAGTGTTCCCGGTTCCGGTTTACCTAATTAATGCAGCCTAAAAATCCTTTAACGGATTTGGATATTAGAAGCATATTAGTGTGTTATGTGTAAGCTAGGTTAAAGAGATATGTCTTTAATCTAGATTTAAACTGCAAGAGTGTGTCTGCCTCCCGAACAATGTTAGGTAGGTTATTCCAGAGTTTAGGCGCTAAATAGGAGAGCAGGAAACCTCACGCAGTTGACTTTGATATTCTAGGTATTATCAAAACAGAGTTTTGATAATGCAGCGGACATGGAGGACTATAATGTAACAAGAGCTTGTTCAAATGCTGAGGTGCTAAGCCATTCAGGGCTTTATAAGTAATAAGCAAGATTTTAAAATCTATACAATGTTTGATAGGGAGCCAGTGCAGTGTTGACAAGACCGGGCTAATATGATCATACTTCCTGGTTCTAGTAAGAACTCTAGCTGCTGCATTTTGGACTAACTGGAGTTTGTTTACCAAGTGTGCAGAACAACCACCCAATAAAGCATTACAATAATCTAACCTTGAGCTCATAAACGCATGGATTAACATTTATGGATATGACCTTGAGAGCATAGGCTGTAATTTAGATATATTTTTGAGATAGAAAAATGCAGTTTTACAAATGCTAGAAACGTGGCTGAGTATCATCAGCATAACAGTGAAAGCTAACACTGTGTTTTCGTGATGATATTTCCCAAGGGTAACATGTAAAGCCTGAAGAGTAACGGCCCTAGTACTGAGCCTTGAGGTACTCCATACTACACTTGTGATCAATATGATACCTCTCCATTCACTGCTACGATTTGATGGCGGTCATATAAGTATGATTTAAACCATGCTAATGCACTTCCATTAATGCCAACAAAGTGTTCTAGTCTATGCAAAAGAATGGTGTGGTCAATAGTGTCGAGCGCAGCACTAAGATCCAATAGCACTAATAGAGATATACAACCACAATCAGATGATGAGAGCAGGTAATTTGTAACTCTAAGTAGAGCAGTGTCAGTACTATGATAAGGTCTAAATCCTGACTGGAAATCATCACAGATACCATTTTTCTCTAAGAAGGAATATAATTGTTAGGATACTACCTTTTCTAGTATCTTGGACAGAAAGGCCAAATGTGCAGGTTCCACAGATCGGGACATGGGTGCCAAATAGTGCCCTGCCCTTAAGAAAGAAGGTCTTTCCTCAGGGAGTTTCTCCAAGGAGGGGCTGTCACAAGGAGTGTGAGATCGGAAAACCAGGTCCAGGTATGGCGCAACCAAAAAGACCTGCTCCTTGTCATCCCTGATCTTGCACAGGGTCTGTGCAAGGAGGCTTACTGAGGGACGATGTACTTGCATAAACCCCAGGGCCAGCTATGTGCCAGAGCATTCGTTCCGAGGGGTTCCTTGACCTGGTGAACTTGCAGGATGGCTGTGGTGTGCAGGCGGCCTGGCCCACAGCACTGTAAGCCTTGGCAGCCAGGACTGATGACAGCTTACAGGCTTTGGATGGGAGGCGCGGATGGTTCCCCCAGACAGCGGCATTTTGGGGGCACAGGTGCACCACAACCGCACGATCCACCTGGGGAACATCGACCTACCCCTTGGCTGCCCCACCATCGAAGGTAGTTTGGAGGGAAGAGCTCAAACCTGACCAGGCAGTGTAGGGGGCCTTCAACATTTTGGTGAGTTCTTCATGAACCTCCGGGAAGAAAGGCACTGGGACGGAGCGTGGCTGAGAGTCACGTCCGGAGCCCAGATACTAGTTGTCCAGCCTCGAGTGTTTGGGGGATGGAGGCGAATTCACCTCCAACCCGAAACTCTTGGCAGCCCGAAGGAGCATGACCATCAACTCTACTTAATACTCCGACTGTGTAACCGCCAAAGCCAGGAGCTTCTCAGCAGAGTCTTCAGCATCAGAAGACGATAGTCCCTCCACCGATACTGCGGTAGACATCTTATCCTCCTCAGGAGCCCTGAATGAGACTGGGTTTGCCGCGGGATGGCACAATCATTGGGAGATCAACGGGGTACGCTATGAGGAGCAGTACTTTCATTGGAGCTGGCCTGGTGGAACATTCCTGACCACAGGTAATTCTCATGTCTCCCTTGTTCCTAACCAATGGATATCTTTACATCCAGAGGAACTGGACTGGGTAGAGCTCAAGGGAAGCCTCATAATGAAAGAGAGATAGCCATGAACATGCGCTCGCAGTTGGGGCATGAATCATCCACAGATGCCGTCTCAGCATGCTTGCGGCCCAGACACATGAGACAGCGATCGTGTCCATCATAAGGAAACTACCGCAGAAGCACATGGTCAGAATCTCAAAAGACACTCTCGACCGAGCAAACTGTAAGAAATTGCTCTTTCAGGCTGGAGTGCGCAGAGATGGAACTGTGCTAAACAGGGGCCAACACATTGCTGACTGCGCTCAATGACGCAGCCGAGAATGTCCTGCAGAGTGTAGGCTTCTTTGTTTTTCCGTAGATCTCTTGATAGGAGAGAAAGCTTTCATGAAGCGATCGGCTCCGAAGCAAAAATCACTCCTCCATTTTATATACCTGTATGTACGGCAAGTGGATTGGCATGCAAATTCCACTTGCCTGTTGTCATTGGCCATTTCTCATAATGCTCAGAGGTGGTGAGGCTCCCAAAATGAGATCCCTAGCCTCAATGTTGCCATAACGTCGAACGAGACTGACTGAAATGAAACCCTGTTCATAAAGTGAATAATGCTTGTTTTTAAGGTTTCTTTAAGAGTTTGGGCAGTTAGTCTGTAGTTACTATATTTAGTTTTCCATAAAAGTGATAGAAGTCTATGGTATGTCCTGATTTAATCTCTGTGTAAATGCATGTGTGTGTGTGTGTGTGTGTGTGTCGACAGCTCCTGCTGTGCTGTGATAGATGATTCTTCCTACATATAACCTCATTACTCACACAAACACAGCCTGATCTACTCTCTCTGTCTCTCTCTTTCTATTTCTCTCTTCATATACTCCAATCACAACACTATCCTTTATAATCTGCATGTTTATCTCAGTTGACTGTAGCAATTCTCCAATTATGAGTTTGTTTCTCTTGTGAATCTTGTGTGAAACCCATCATCTCCATATGGATACCTCTGACCTCAGTGTGACACGTGACTGATTGCAGTATGACCACATTCACCCTGTACTGCAGTACACACTTCTGCCTCACTCCAGATTCTTCAACCTAAGTTAGGCGATGTGGGAGGGACTTAGATGTTGAGGGAGCTGCCTGAGACAAGAGTAAGTGGCTTAAGATCAGTTGACGGACATGTATATAAAGGCAGTATCATTTGAAGCCTATGCAGAGATTTTAAACATTTTCATATTGCAGGATGAGTTTTGGCAACATTACTAAACCGATTTAAAAAAAAAATTCTCTTAAACATTTTTTTGTTTCAGTGATATTTTAATATAGTAGAGTTTTCATTGTTTTAGTAGAGTTTTCATTGTTAATTTTTTAATTAAGTATTTATATTTACATTTAATTGTTTTTTGTAAAATTTTTTGTAATTTTAGTAATCTTATTTTATTTCAGTTTTTTTTTTTTCAATTAATAAAAATTATATACACACACACACACACACACACACACACACACACACACACACACATATATATATATATATATATTATATTTATATATTTTATATATTTTAAAAACAGTGTTTTGAAGTTAAAACTTCATCAAAAAACATTTTTTTCAAACAAATAATTACAGTTATCATGGATTATGAACTCATATTTTAGCCAAAAACAGTGTTTTGAAGTTAAAAACGTCTTTATGATGCTTTTGTTTCTTACAAACATGCAGCTTTTGGCTTCACAAGATGTTAATTGATGGACTAGAGCGGTGTGGACTACTTGTGGATTATTGTGATGTTTTTATCAGCTGTTTGGACTGTCATTCTGATGGCACCCATTCACTGCAGATGATCCATTGGTGAGCAAGTGATTAATGCTGAATTTCTCCAAATCTGATGAAGATTCATTCACATCTTAGATGGCTTGAGGGTGAATACATTTTTAGCAAAGTTTAATTTTGGGGTTAACTATTCCTTTAAGAAAGTATATAGAGTTAATTTTGATTTTTTTGTTGCCTCCTGTCTCCCTAGTGTGCAATTGAATGATTTGATTGTCACTTGATGCCAAAGTGTGCAGATGGCACAGATGGCATTTGGTAGGCAGGTGCCCTAATGCAGAGGGCATTGACAGGACAGTGCGCGTGTGTGTGTGTATGTGTGTGTGTTTTAGGCTCCGTCAATGTTATATATTTACATTCTCTCTGTGGAAACAGGATCACAGCATGATAATTACACAAATTGTGTGTGTGTGTGTGTGTGTGTGTGTGTGTGTGTGTGTTCAGAAAATGAAGGTCTCATTCATCTGAATGTTTCTTGTTTATCTGGTGACATTCAGGATTCGGCTGTAAGCTGATTGGCCATTAGGCAGCACAGACTCGTTCTGATTGGATAATCACAGGTATGAATGCTGAATCCGGATTGACTAATTTTACCTCATTCAACCTGCAGCACTAATTACACTATTTAAAACAGAGGCAGAATAAGGAAGCATTCATTTTAAGATGGCTCCTGTGATATGGTTATGGAAATGAGATTTACCTGAATAATTCACTGTTGCAAAGAGTATGCACAGGTTAATGAGATGTGTGGTTCTGTTCAGGAGTACCACAGGAGTCACAGGAAAATAATGATTGCTGAATTTGAAATACTAGCATACTATTCTTAATATTTCTGCCTAAAAAAAAAACAAAAAAAAAACATATAAACATGCATAAATACTGTGGTTAGTATAATAGTATGCTATTCCAATTTGTTGGAAGTCGTGGCCTAATGGTTAAGAGAGTCGGACTCCCAATCGAAGGGTTGTGAGTTCGAGTCTCGGGCCGGCAGGAATTGTGGGTGGGGGGAGTGCATGTACAGTTCTCTTTCCACCTTCAATACCATGACTTAGGTGCCCTTGAGCAAGGCATCGAACCCCCAACTTCAGCATAAAATGGCTGCCCACACTGCTCTGTGTGTGTGCACTTCGGATGGGTGCACATTTTATTTCAGCCACATTTCAATAAATCCACATTTCAATAATTTCAATTAAATTTTCAAAATATCAAATTCATGCACATTTTATTTCAGCTAGTTGTCAAGAATTTCTCATTTGTTTTGTTTAAATTAAAGTACTAAAATAACTAAAAATAATAATTAAAACTTAAAACTATATAGACAAGTAAAATAAATAAATAAATAAATAAATAAATACATAAATGACAAAAACAATTAGTTTATATCTCAAATTTTTTTGTAAGAAATAAAGTCTGAATTATGACATTGAAAAATATAAAAAGTTTTTTTTATTTATTATTATTATTATTATTATTATTATTATTATTATTATTATTATATGGTGGAAATGGGTCTCCATAGAAAATATAAAATATAAAAATAAAATCAAATTTAAAATATTGAGAAAAAAATACAACAGTATAATAATGATACTAAAATAACACTGAATTGAAACATTTATTGTGGAAAAATGACTAATATTTGACTTCTTCAGAAAGCAGTAGTCAGTATGCAGTGTAAGTAGGCAGCATTGCCAGTAAGCTAGTATTTAATCTGAACAAAGCCGTTGTGTTGTACCGTTATTGATCGACACAGCAGATGAGACGCCCACATTCGCAGCAAACCTTGGCACACAAAGGGTAAAAGGTTGATTTGTGAGGTGTATGAAAGCTTTTGAGGTCACATCTGGATAGATGAGGTCGACCGTTGCTGTGATACTAAAGTTCAAAGGTCCAACCTGATAGAGTGCTAATACATGTGCAGTTTACACAGAGAATCGATGCAGGCTGAATTTACATGACCTTTAATGTCTGAGTTAAAATAAATCAGCCAAATGGGGATCAGTTTCTTTCTTGCATACAACAGAAAAGGAAGGTCTGTACTGTTTTTACTCATACAGTTTTAGAGGATGTCAAAAATCCAGCATTTTCTGGAGAAATAAGGGTGTTAAAGTACAGGATAATAGTGCAGGTCACACACACGCTCCCACAGGTGGCTGTAAGAGGATATATATGGAGCCAATGTTGCAAGTTTATAGGATTAATTTACTGACTATCAAATGTTTATGAGCATATTTCTCTCTCTCTTTTAATTCAAGCCATGAAAATGATAAAACTCACAGCTCTGAGGGGCAGCAGGTTTCCATAGCGATGTCACCAAAGACATATGATGAAGGAGGAATCACACATCGAATAAACCAGCATGGATGGGTTTTATTTTTCAGTGAAATGAATTCTTCATCACTCACTCACTCCTGTAATAAAACACAGCAGACGGAGATGAATGTGGACAGTCAATCGTAGACAAGAAGAGATGAATGAAATGACACACTACAAGTGCTATTTCTACAGTATGTAGAATGTACACTTTGCACAGTGTGCTAATTTTATGTAGTCATGAAATACTGTAACCTGTTGTTGATTGCGTTATGCACAGTACACAAAAGAGCCCATTGTGAATTCCACAATCCAGTGTGCCTGACTTGACCTTTCATTTCTTCTGTGTATCAGTAATATCAACTACAAATTTGTAAACATTTATTTATATATTTTTTTGGCCAGTATGCCAAACTTTAAAACAATTTTTAGACAAATTTGAATTAAATATGCAGGTAACACTCAAAATGAAATTTTCCTGAAAATTTACTCACCCTGAGGCCAACCAAGAACTAGATGAGTTTGTTTCATCACAACAGATTTGGAGAACTGTAGCATTACATCACTTGCTCTGCAGTGAATGGGTGCCACCAGAATGAGAGTCCAAACAGCTGATGAAATTGCAATAATCCACAAACAATCCACACCACCCCAGTCCATCAATTAACATCATGTGAAGTGAACCTTGAATCGTTGCTTCCA
Organism: Cyprinus carpio; assembly: GCF_018340385.1. Taxonomy (NCBI): domain Eukaryota; kingdom Metazoa; phylum Chordata; class Actinopteri; order Cypriniformes; family Cyprinidae; genus Cyprinus; species Cyprinus carpio. The sequence goes on from NC_056585.1 coordinate 9,684,549, forward strand.
GCTAAAATTAAAGTCCATAATAAATTTTAAACAGTGCTTAATCTTGCATATTTTACTCCTGATTCAGACCAGATGACTCTTTCACTGGAGGAAGCGTTATGGATTTTGGACTTGTATTTTAGCCAGAAGCAAACTTTTGAAGTTAAAACATCTTAATGATGGATTTGTTTCTTACAAACATACAGTTTTTCCCTTTATAATACATTAATTGATGGACTGGAGTGGTGTGGATTGCTAGTGGATTATTGTGATGTTTTTATCAGCTGTTCGGACTCTCATTCTGATGGCACCCATTCACTGCAGAATGAAGAAACAAACTCATCTGCATCTATCTTGGATGGCCTGAGGGTGAGGAAATTTTCAGCAAATGTTCGTTTCTGGGCTATTTGAAATGGATATCATTATTGCGATTCATAGTTGCACATATGTTTAATAAAGTGTGCAGTATACGGTCTATGCTGTGCAGTATATAGCCAAAGTGTGTACGTTGTGCACTGTTTGTCGATTAAAATTGACTGCTTGGTTAAACAGGAGCTGAATTTGTTCATTCAGGCCTGGAATTGAAAATTGTGAAGAGGTAAATATACTCCATCCCCCCCCCTCTTGCTCTCATCTCACATTTATCAGTCGGGATCTATCAGACTTTCTGATTTTCATGCCCTCTTCGACACACGTTCATACCCTGCAGTGAGGGTGTTTGGGGTTCGTCTCTGAATATGAATAACCTGTTTTCTGGTGTAATAGAAAAAACGACTGGACAAAATTAAAAAAATACACTGTAGACTAGTAACTAGAGAAATGCATCACTGTGCTGTACATGTGTTCCTGTACATTTACTCACCTTACATCTCCGCTCACCTCATGAGATCAATACTATATTTTTTAGTGCATTTTTTTTTCTTTTTCTCAAAGTGCAGTAACTACAGAGACTGAGAGAAATGGCTTTTGAGTGATTTAATATCAGTTTTTATACTCAGCTTTCTCTGAGCCTAAATATAATTGAGACAAACGTATCTGTCACAGATCAGTTCACAGTCTAAGAGACTTAATTTCAGATTTTCTAGAATGTGTGGTTACTTCATCTTTGTACAGTAGTGAACTAGATATAGTAGTTTTTTTTCAGCTTCTTTTCATCCCAAAATAATAATAATATTAATAATAATAATAATAAAGAAATAGTAAATTGTATTTATTTGTATAATTGTTTGCTTTTTTTTTATTTGTATAATTATATTTATATTTATATCAGACAATTAATTTTCAGAAAATTAAGTTTCTTTGTATTGCAACATTTTTTCATTACAATTAAGTACATTTTCATCCTAAATCACTATAATGTGAAAAACATCCTAAAAAAGGAGATTTTATTTATTAAAAAATCTATATTTATTTGTATAATTCATTTTTGAATTCATTTTTATATTTATATTATAGAAAATAAAGCCCGTTTTTAGAAAATTAAGATGTAATATTCTTTTCATTATAAAATTCTCATTACTATAAAGTGAGAGAAACATTTCTACATGCTTCTGTGAGATTCACAACATTAAACCCTCTGCTAACTGCATATGAAAAATAAAAATAAATAAAACACAAAAGCAAAATGTCCTTCAGACAGAATCCCGTCACAGTATGCTGTGAAAGACATCACACAATCTGTGTGTGTGTGTGTGTGTGTGTGTGTGTGTGTGTCCGTTCCGCGTGTGTTCCATGTGTGTGTGTCCGTTCCGCTGGTAAAGCGTGTCCTCACTTCCTTCCGTCTCTCTCGCCCTCACCGGCTGAATCTCAAATGCAGGAAAATATCAAATCATTCTGTTTGTCACAAGGTTGAGAGAGGCCTGAACTCCATCAATAAGGCATGTACATCTCTAAACACACAAAAACCCACACTCCCTAACAAACGACTGACAGCAGAAAACCAGAGCAAGATGAACTAAAAGAAGAGAAAGAGCAGGTGTTTGAAAATTAAACGTGTGTTTGTACGGCAGCAGAATGTCTGTTCTTTTCCATGTAGAGAAAGTAGTTTATATGACATATGTGCCCTATATTCTTCTAGAGTCCTATGATGCTTTATTTAAGGAACAGACTGAACTTTAATCATTAATTGCTGCAAATCTTCCGCAACTCATTTGCATATTCAAATATGCCATTGGATCCAGGTTGGATGTAAGTGATGTCTAATATTGTTGGTTCTCATAGGTCTCTTGACTTACTGAAACATGTTTGAATGTACAAAATTACAAGTTATATAGCTGCTGCACGGGTGGAAATGTTCAGCAAATAATATGTTAAATATTGGTCTGTTTTCTAACACAAAACTATTATTTGACTTCAGAAGACTTGGAATAATGAGCAGTGGTCATATGGACAGATCTTATAATGATTTTATGTCATTTTTAAAATCTTGACTGCAGCCTTTGGTCACTGTCTGCTTTCTTTGTATTATGGTATTGTTTTGTTTCATCATTGTTTCAATGTTTTGTTGTATCATTGCTTTATTTCTTTGTGTGCATTTTTGTGTGCATTCGTGTTCTGTTGTTTAATTGTATCATTTTGTTTTATTGTTTCATTGGATTATTGTTTCTTTGTAGCAGTTTGTTGCATCATTGTTCTGTTGTATTGTTTGGTTGTGTCATTGTTATGTTGTTACATTCTAATGTTTTGTTTCATTGTAGCAGTGTTCCATTGTTTTATTGTATCATATTGTTTCATTGTTTTGTTTTGTTTTGTTGTGTTATTTTTCCGTTGTTTCATTGTATCATTTTGTTTCATTGTTTCGTTGTCTCATTGTTTCATTATAGCAAAACAATGATACAAAAATCAGTAGGGCTGGGCGATATCATCTCAATACAATTTATGTCAATAAAAATGATAAGCTCTGGACATTTTTATATCGATATAGATTAAACAAACAGTCTATCAAAGCAGAAATAAAGGCAACAGCATCCAGTCAGTTAATGCCGCTAATTACTCATGTTCTGAGTGTCTCTGTGTGAATGCATGGTGCATTTTCGTCTGATACACCAACTCAAACACACGTGACGCTGACTTCTTCAGCGGCTGCATCTCAATATATGAGGACATGAACTTCAATATCCAGAGCTGCTGTGAGAGTCAATTCACCAGCTTTACACCGTTTCAGTTAAGAAAAAGTGCTGTCAAATGCACACTGAAACTGAAAGACCTTCATGACAACCCGTCAAAATAAAAGTCTGGTTTTTACTTGAAGAAATTATGACATGCATGTTACCACTGTATACTAAAACATAATTCTCAAAGTAATAATAGTAATTTTTTCATAAAATTTTACAGTTCTATTGTGCAGCATCTTACTTGACAACAAAAATGCAATGTTTTGCTGTAAATTCATTTCATTTGATTACATTTCAAACTGTTAAAGTTTTATAAATTCGTTGAAGAAGTGTCACCCCCCTGGACTCATTATGTTGTGTCTTCCCTCCATGTATTCCGTGTCCCATGTTTATTGTCATTATGTTCAGGTGTGTCTCGTCATTACCCTCATTAATGTTCGCCTTATAAGTTGCATTCAGTTCAGTGTTTGGTTGTCCGGTCTCGTCAATGTGTATGTGTGTTTCTGCCTTCTCCCTATGGATTACCCCTATGTGGATTATTAAAATCTTTGTATCAGCATCTTCCTCGTTACGTGCTTCTCTCCCCCACCACACCGTGACAGAAGACCGGACGTGAAAAAGTAAAGCAATGTGTTTCCCCCGCATTTTATTTTTTTTCCCTTTTTGTCAGTTTCTGTTTTATGTTATGGATGATCCTGCTGTCTTCCTCCTCCTACTGGAGCAGAGAAGGATCCCTCAAGAATCATACAAAACTATTTGTGGAAATCACCAAACATACCCACTACCCAGACTACTGCCTCTGCACTTTCTACAAAACCAGCCTGAATGACAAGTGCAGAGCGCAGTTGTCTGGAGATGGTCCTCGAGGGAATTTCGGTGCCTTTGTGGAGTGGATGCTGGTGTCCTCTGGATCACCACTGATTGTGGACATCGCGGATGACACCAGCCCTACTCCGGACCCAGAGCCCAGCCCACCAGCTCCCCGCTGCGCAGAGCCGAAGCCTGAGCCCACCACTGACAGAGAGCCAGAGCCCGCTGCAACCGATGAGACATCGCCATGGACGGCGACAGAGCTGAGGTTTGCCGTGGAGCCAGAGGCCGCAACGTCAGAACAGGTGCGAGAGCCGGCAACAGAGCTCGCCACGGTGAAGAGTGTCATGGACAGAGAGAGCGCGGAGGGAAGTTCCGCCCACTGCACCGTGGCTGAGGGTGAGCAGCACTCTATGGACAGAAATGAGGATCTAATTAATCTAAATAATATATATGCAGACATGCCCCCTATTCTCCTGCCTTCATATGAACTCTCTGTCAGCCCTGAACTATCTGTCTGCCTGGAACTAGATGTCTGTCTGGATTTCCCACCCACCCTCTCTCTCCTGCCTTTTCCTGTCATCTCTGATTCTCCATTGCCAATGCTGTCACCTGTCAGACCCTTTGCTCACCCTTAGCCCACCATCTGTGCGCTGGCAGTGGGTCTGCCACTCTCCATTGGCATCGTGGCTGGAGGATCCCTTGTCTCCGCCTCCAGCCTCTGAGTCCCGGACTCCACCTCGGCCCTTGAACCCAGTGGCTCCACCATGGCTCCTACCTCCCTCCTCTCCACCGTGGCCCATCAGTCCACCAGCTCCGCCAGGCTCCCTCATCCCTTCGGCTCTGCCTTGGTCTGTCATCGACCCAACGTGCCTCGGGACTCCACTCTTCCGGCTTCACCTCATCCCTTCATCCCTCTGGCTCTGTCAGGCTTCTCCTGCCCTCCGGCTCCACCTCTGTCGCTCCAGCTCCACTGCGGCCTTCCAGATCCCCACCTCTGCCTCGGTCGCCAGCGCCATCTGCTCCGCCTTGGCCCTCCGGATCCTTGGTGTCACCCTGGCTCATCGGCTCTCCGTCTCCGCCTCGGGCTCCTCCTCCACCTGCTCCGCTGCTGTCCGTCTGCCCCCTGGAGTCGTCAGCCCTTCCTCCACCATGGCTCTTCCCTCCATCAACTCCACCGTGAGCCGCCATCATGGGTGTGGCCTGGGTCCCGCCTGGCTCCCCTGCTCCGGATTCCTCCTGTCTCCTCCCTGGCTCCTCCCTCTGTCGTCTCCTCCCTCCGTGGTCTCTGTCTGCTGGCCCCACCAGAACCTCCTCCTTGGTTCCCACACAGTAAACCCCCCCCCACCCCGTTGTTCCATGCTGTGGGATTTTTACTTTGTTTATTTGGTTTTTCTTTTTACCCAATGACCATAAGGATACTGATAAACACAGGCCACACACATTTTCACCTCTTCTTCTTCAGGTCACAGCTGACCTGAGGCTCTGGCTTTCTTTGTCTTCTTTGAAGCTCTCTTTGAAATAACAAGAGAGAAAATACTGTCAAGTTCAACAGTATGATGAATAAATATTACCATCAAAACTGATACTTTAATTTTTTAATTTGCACACCCATAGTATCTCTTTAACCTATAGTTGCGCCGTTTTCAATTAAGTCATGCAATTAACGCACTTCTAATTCAGTATTAATGTGCATCTAGAATGGCCGCGGATGAGGCATTAAGTGCATGGCACTGCGACTAACTTAACATTTTACAGAGTTTAATGTAGCAATATAGTCATATAATAAAATATAATAATAGATTTGAACAAAGAAATCAAGTGCTACGCACATTTATTGGCCATGACTTGATTGCAAATACAAATACAAAAATTAGACAAGTAAAGAAAACATGGTACTTATTTAAAGAATCACCCCTTTTTTTAAATATATGAAAACAAGAAAAAGCCTAATGGAACGTTTCCCATTCCATGACTAGTAAAATAATGGCAACTTACATGGTTCTTCTCGGAGCAGCTTGACTGCGCACTGTGTCTTCTTCTTGATTGACAGGTGTCAGCTTTAATTCACAATACTGCCACCTGGGAGGTCAACCAGGTACTGGAGCTGGAGTAGGCTATTTGCGTGTTGTGTTATCATAAGTGTCCTGTTCATTTTAAATATCATAGTTATCACCAATACCGGTATATCGTCACACCCTAAATTAACACGATGTCGTTACTTCATGATTATCACGGTTATTGTCAATACGGGTATATCGCGACACCCCTATTGTGAACAAACAAATTTATATTTCCATTTACTCTCAAGGTCTAACAAACGTGTGGAAAGTGTTTCCTTCCTCAGCATATGAATTTTGTGATAAATAGCGATTTCATATGATGTGGAAAATATATATTGTGATCATATTTTTGGCCATATCACCCAGCCCTAACAATCAGTGTTCCGTTGTATCATTTTTTTTTTTTTTTTTTATTTATTTATTTATTGTCATTGTTTTGTTGTTTCACTGTTAACACTTTTGTATACTTTGCCAACTGTAGTAGTTTGTATTGTTTTGTTGTCATTGTTTCGCTGTATTATTGTTTCATCGTATTGTTTTGACAATTGTGCTGTATCATTTTATCATAAACATTCATTATGTCATCATATTGTGGTTTTGTTGGGTCACACTTTACCTTAACGTCCAATTCTCACTATTAACAAACCATTAATTATGACTTTTGCCTCCATAAACTCCTAATTTGCTGCTTATTAATAGTTAGTAAGGTAGTTGTTAAGTTTAGGTATGGGGTAGAATTAGGGATATAGAATTTGGTCATGCAGAATATGTGCTTTATAAGTACTAATAAATAGCCAATATGTTAATAAAAGGCATGCTAATAAGCAACTAGTTAATAGTGAGAATTGAACCCTATACTAAAGTGTTACCTTTTTTTGTGAAGAAGGAAAGTGACACAGGTTCAGCACAACATAAGGGGAACATAAAAGATGACATATGTTTCAGTTCAATGAATGGTTCCTTTAAATATGAGGTATTTATTCTGTTAACAGCAGTGATCAGAGCTGTAAATTAACCATATGTGTGTGTGTACTGAAGGCTAGTTGGCATGGCTGCGTTCCAGACGAGCAGCAGGTTGGCATCAAACTTCCAGATGAACACACACACAGACATGTGAAGGTCAGAGGTTGTGATTGAGTGTTTGACCTCTGTTAAACCCACCTGTGTGTTTCAGCTCACACACACACCAGCAGCGCTAAATGTTAGTTCTGTATGTCTGATGCTTGAAATTTAATTTGCACTGTAATAAATGGCTGAGGAAAGGTTTGTGTTTAATGTTTCCTGACGGAGATGAATGTCTTATGAGTTCTCGTAATGATCTCCGCACACGCGCTATTCCTCCTCATCCTCCTTCTTCCTGCTGGAGGAGCCGCATTACCTGCACGAGAGAGGAAGAGATGGCAGAGTGCGAGACAGTGTTTCTCCTCTTCCTCCATTTGTCAGGAAGTGTTTACACTGATCTATTGCTCAAAGTCGGTGCTGTGTGTGTGTGAGATGATAAAGCGTTTGCCAGAGTAAAGCTCTCCTCTCCTCCATAAGATTCTCTCGCTTCCTTTCATGCCATCTGACTGAATCTGCTCTGTCTTTCTTTCCTGGAAAGAAAAAGTAAAACAAAAGAACAAGAATATAAAATATGAGAGATTGCGTGTGTGTCCAAGGGAGACGAAAACACAGATCAGAGATCAGATGAACTGGAGGCTCTAGTTTATCATAGTAACTGAAGTCTTTCTCTATCTTTTCAGGGCTGGACAGTACTAAAGACCCCTGTCTAAAGCTCCACTGCCCTCCTCACAAAGTGTGTGTGAGCCACGACTTCCAGACGGCCATCTGCACCAATCACAAACCAGCACAGCACAGGTAAGACCCGCAGTCACACGCCAGGCAGGTAGAATCAGCTAGAAAAGAAACGTTTGTCAAGGCAAATGCTGACTAGTTTGAAGATTATTTAGACTGTGCAGTGTGATAAAAGTTACATATGCTTTACTGGTTGCTAGGGCAGGGGTTTTCAATCTTTTAGATGTCACAGACTACCATATATGATCATCCTCATGCAGAAGACCACAATGGAAAAATTTAAAATTCAGCATTTTTTTATGTATAAGGACCTAATTTATACTGTGGGAAAAAAATTGTATATGTATAAATTTACACAAAATATTAAATATTAAAATAGTTTTATTATGTTGCATTAGAACATTTCTTCCTACTCACTGTAGTACTATATTCTTAGGTGTATTTGTTTTTATTTAAATAAATGATAACTCATTCATACTAATAATTGTTTAAATTATTTTAATTTAATTATTTATTTAGTTATGTTTTATTCTATTTATATATTCATCCTCAAAAGGCAGCCATATATTTTAATGCATTAAGACCCAATTTATGCAGTAAAAATATTTTAAATATGTGTAACATATTATTTATATTTTTTATTAGTTTTTATTATTTACATTTAATTGTATTTAATTTTCATGCAAATGACTCAACATTTCAAAAGCAGCCATATATTTTCATTCATAAAGACCAAATGTATGCTGTAGAAAAATAATATTATAAATGTTTAAAATCTTATTTGAAAAATGTTTAGTTTCTATAGTATCATTGTATATTATCCTATAGTACTGTTCTGTTAGATTTTTTTATTATTTAAATAAATTATGTATTCATAATTTTTTTTTTCATTTATTTTAGTAAAATATTTATTCATTGTTGATGGTATTTATTTAGTTTTCTAGCACATATATCAGTGCCACAGTGACTCATGCACATATCTGAGTGTTTGAAGGCAATAAAGAGATAATATTGGTTGGTATTTTATGATTAGATATTTAAATATTGGTTTTGTTCAAAGCAGGAGAAAAAATATTCTCAAAAAGCATGCTTTTTAAAATTATTTAAATAATATTTATTTAGTTAGTTATTTTAATTATTTTAATTTATTTTAATTATTAATTTTATTTTATTTATTGAGTTTCTATTTTATTTTATTTTATTTTATTTTATTTTATTTTATTCCTCAAAGTGCTAAAATGTTTTTTCTCTGAATTTTTACCCTTGACCAAAGTCTGAAAACCCCTGTGCTTTGATGCTGCTGACCAGTTGTTTGGTCGTTGATGCCTCTTTTACCAAAAGTGACTAAGTAGCCAAACCTTAAAATCTTGGAAGCTCTGATTGGCTGGTTTTCTGGTGCTTCTAGTAAACCTTTACCAGTTATTTCATATCCATGATCACAAATAATTTCCAAGCACGAGATGAATAAGTGTGTGTCCTTGTGTTTAATCGGGCTCTGAGGAATCTCTGCTTCTCCAGGGTCACATTCTGTTGCTGTTTATTTTGAGTCGTAGTCATAGTGACAGCGGAACTTTGAGGAAATGTCCCCTCACGTCCGGACAAACAAATATGTTAAATTACTACCGCCCCTTTACATATTCAAACACCAAGCACATGCTGGCACAGCAAATCTCACATCTGCCTGAGAAATAACAGCACGCTGATCCGATTAGTAAGCCAAGCGCACTGCTAGTGGATGATAATGCTGCACTGGTCAAGCTATCATTAATGACCAGTACATGAGGTGTAGCTGCCGCGTCTGATCATTAATTTACACATTAAAAACACTGCGGTACATAATGCATGAATGTATGAAGAGTGCTGCTAGATTAAGCACAACAAAATAACACGTTAAAAAATCATAAGTAGATCCGCATGGAATATGCACACTTTATTTCACAGTTTTTGCACTAATTATTGGGGAAAATCTGGCAAATGGCTCTACATATGGTGCGAAATGGATCTGATATTGCTAGTGTTAAAGCACGTTCAGTAAACAAACACTTCATGTGTTAAACTTTCTCTGGATGCAGTTTCCACACGTGACTCAGCTCTGTTCAAAAATTTAGTGTAGTACTTCCTAAGTTAGCATCCTAACTGAAATGAACCCTCATAAGTGCCTGATTTGTAGCAGTACACCTTATATATGATGCTACCATAGTTTTGGACAAAACAAAGTATTATATAAAATAACAGCATATTGTTGTTGCTTTTTGACACATCTTTGTATCTGGAACTGTCTAGGTAGTCAGCTCACTAGGTTTTGGAACAGAGTTTTAATCATTAATGATGATATTTAAAGGGTTAAATTCAATTGAAGTGTTATTATGAAGAGCGACTTATACTGGTTGCATAAATATATACTGTTTCCTCAGTAAGACTGATTTGACAACATTTCAAAATATATAATATATATTTTTTTTTATTTTAATTATTAATTTTGCTCTCTCTCTCTCTCTCTCTTGCTCTGTCTTTCATTTATATTTATTTATTGCATTATTAAAGCCCCATGAAATCAGTTTTATTTTTTCCCAAATTCTGTCCAACTTTTTCCCAAATTCCATGTTTTATTTTTTACTTTTTTTGATTGTATTTTAATAATTTAATAAAATATTAATAATCAACATGCATCTCTAATCAATTGCATTAAGAAAACAAAAATGTAACATCAATGTATTAATAGTTTTCAAAAATAAAATTTTTAGGGCTCTATGAAATCCTTTTTTTTTTTTATTCTGATTTATATTTTCAAATTTTTTATATTTAATTTTTTTGAATTGCATTTTAATGGTTTGATTACAAATAATAATAATAATAGTCAAAAACATGTCTGATCAGTTGACCCTTCGCAAAGACCCGCCCCCTTAGTTACTGTTTCTACATACCGTGGCATTCTTACACCACACATCATGTTCTTACACAGTAAAATATATATCACTAGGTTACTTTCGTTATGGAACGAAGTCTCAGCTCTCAAATTTTAAAAAAAAAGAAATTCAAACAATAAATGCCATTTTGTGGCTCTTTGTGTCGTGGCAGATTGCTGTAGCGCCTCAGTTAAAGCAGGACTTGAACCGATCATCTCTTCTTCTTTACTGGTTATAGCATGAATAAACATCAGAAGGTATCTTGTTTCAACCGCGGACATCAGTACACACCATTTTTCAAGTTCAATCCGCTGATGTTAATCTACTCTCCTGCTGGTTTGTTTGTCGGACAAAATGGCAGATTCGGTGTTATGATTGGTCGCCTGTCAATCAAACTCCCCGCGAAGGGTCTGTTGAGTTCAGAAAATTTAATAATACTAATTTTCAAGAGTTCTTACCATTAGCAATGATATTTAAAGGGTTAAATTCAACAGAAGTTATTTTGATGTATGAATATTCTATAGTTCCTTATTAAGACTGATTTGAGAACAGATTCAATACAGCAGTGTAATTTCCTCAGTGCTGAGCAGATATTACAAGTATACTTTAATATAATGCAATGAAGTGTGAATTACAGACTCATAATATAATGCACCGTAATGTGCTGTAATATAATCCATTATACTGTATCCCGCTGCATTATCCAGCAATTCAACATATAGTCTGTAAAAGCGGCAGCTCACGATGAGCAGTTCACAGTGACCAGAGACAGATTCTGCTCATTCTCACTCAGTAATGTTTGTGAATGTGGCAGACGGCTTCAGAAAGGCTGGCAGTGAGTTGAGCTCATTACGCTGCTGTGATTGGTCACCCGCAACATTTGGTCTGCCAATATTTTGCATAATGACGCTAAAATCTAGCGGCTAAATTGACCATTGTCCCCTTCAGATGATTTCCTAAAGAGCTATGTGAGTTTCCAGTCGTGTCACTCCACGGTCTCTTTCTTATCATGTGATAATATACAGTAATTTCAACTCAAATCAATAATTCATATCTGCTTATTTATGTGGTAAGCAATTGTATAATAAGTGAGGTAATGTGCAATCAGCTAGTCATTAGCACAACAAAAATCCTTTCAAGGTTATATGAGACAGTTTGGATTATATATAATGAACTCTTTTATATATGTTAAATGAAATTTGCATTGATCAAAGATAAAACAATAAATGTTTAATTGATCTGAGCAAAATATAATAACAGTCATAAAATGAAACTATACAATAAAATAACATCACATTTTCTTATAAATAAAATAATAACAACACATAATAATAATTCATAATAATAATACACAACAAATAACGACGATCACATAGCATTATTTCACCTATATTTTATTTTCACAAACGTTATTTAAAACATTAAAAAATACAATTTAATTCAATCAAAAAAAAGCATACATAAAATATATAAAAATTTGCCAGCACATTGCAATCACCAAAAATCAAAATAAAAAAGTGATTTTATATATATATATATTTATCCTGAAAATAAAGTATTACACAGTTTCCACAAAAATATGAAGCAGCACAACTGCTTTCAATATATATATATATATATATATATATATATATATATATAATACTTTCATTCTGCAAGGGCGCATTAAACAACTGCTTTCAACAATTAAAACACACATAAAATTTTATAAAGAATCAAGTATCAAATCACAACAAACTGCTTTCAACATTGACAATATTCAGAAAAGTTTCTTGAGCAGCAAGGATCATGTGACACGGAAGACTGGAGTAGTGATGCTGAAAATTCAGCTTTGATCACAGGAATAAAATTAAACAGGTATATACACATAGAAAACAGTTACTTCAAATTGTAATAATATTTTGTAGTATTGCTGTTTTTGCTGTGTATTTGATCAAATAAATGCAGCATTGGTGAGCAGAAGAAACTTCTTTCAAAAAGTGACACAAACAAGCAGCCGTTTATCATATCACCGATATTGTCACTGATCTGTTAAAGTGCTTCTGTCAACTGTGAGATAGAGACAGAGATCATGTTTGTTTATCACCGTCAGATGATCACACTTCACGCTTTCTATGAGATATTGACATTTTGAGTGTGAACAGAGGTGACATTACAGACATCTTTTGTGACTTTCTTTATCTTCAGTGTGTGTATGTGTGTGTGATATCTGATCAGCCAGTTTTGTGTAAGATTTCATCTCCTCATAAAATCCCTTTCAGATTCAAGCATTAGCTGTTTGAAATGTCGCTCGTATCTTGACTGGCCCATTGGTGAAGGCTGCAGATAATCAGAACTAACTTAGTACACTAATTGATGAGCATGCTAACTGCAGGGAATACATGACGGCAGGTTAGTTTTGTAGGGTAATCAAATCAGTTATCATACTGCATGAGATAAATGTTTAATTTGGCCAGTTATCAGATGAGGTGTCAAATATTATTTAAAAGACTTTTAATTGCTGGATTTTTATGATATACATTACATAAATCATAGTCTTACTGTGGGAGTCCCAACAGGTGCTAAATAATTCAGCATTTAGTCTGAGTTTTCATTTAAAGGGTACCTATTATGCACCTTTTCACAACATGTAAAACAAGTCTCTGATGTCTCCAGAGTGTGTATGTGAAGTTTTAACTCAAAATACCTTACAGATCATATTTTATAGCTTAAAATTGCCACTTTTAGGGTATGAGCCAAAACGCGCCATTTTTGTGTCTTTCCCTTTAAATGCAAATGAGCTGGTGCTCCAGGGAAGAGGGCGGAGCTTCAAGAGCTCAAGCTCCGGCAATACTGGTGCCAGCCGTTGCAAATAAACACTCCACTATTAGTACAAGCCTGTTATCTTTACAAAAAACACACTCTGTTTAAAAGTCAGTCATCTGGTTGTACTGTGCATAAAAAATGCACATTATGAATTACACAGACGGGAGCATGGCGCGATAAAAAACTAACTCATGGTGCCATACAAACTTTATAAGCCCCACTTGTGATTATGAGCTCGACTTATTCCAGCGGTTGACTTCACATTGCTTTCATATGCAATTTTAACTCCCACTTTTGTATTCACGATCATTCTGGTAGCACGTGAAGGGAGCATCAATGAAAACAGACTGACATTGGTAGCTTTAGCAACATTAGCCTTACAGAGTGCCAAGAAGCTCTTTCAGAAAGGCAATTTGGAAAACAAACGCATGATACTTACTTCTGGAGGTGTAGCTGGATCACGAACAGTTGGTACTGCTTCATGCTTCAGGAGCAACTTTTGTGCAAAACTTGCTTTATACTGACCCTCATTCACAAAGCAGTCCGGTGTAAATGATCCGCACAGACATAAATGAATTTCGGTAGAGCTGAGGGAGCATTTTCTTCAAAAACAAAATTAATCCACCTCGTCTTCAGTGGCTCAGATTTCAGGAGTAAATGGAGAGAGCTATGTGGATTCATATATCCAGCTACAGAACACCTAAAACTAAAACTCTGCCCCTTTGTCCTCCTCCTTAGTCCCCTCTGTCCCTCATTTGTTGTTTTTGTTACGGCGCGAGGTCACGCCTGGCCGGGGGGGTGGGGGTGGTGGTACTGTCTTATCATAGACTTTAAGTTTGTTTTCTTTCATGTTTCCCTTGACCTAGTTTTCCCTCGTGTCTGATTAGTTCATTCTGTTCAACTGTGTTAGTTAATTATCCTATATATCCCACTATTAAATGTTATTTGGATTACCTATGTTTTTGTGCGCCTTCCTTCACAAGAGTGTGACACATAGGGCCCAAAAAAAAATCAACAAATTTATGCCTATATTTCTGACATTGCCCACACATTTTGTCTTGTCTTTGTAGCATTAAACCCAGGAAAGGAAATCCCCCCCATAAGCATTGGATGGGACCCGTGAAACATGGGAAATGTAGGCCATGTCCTGTGGTTCACTCCAGCTCGGTGTGCGGCTCTGACGGACACACATACTCCTCAAAGGTGAGATATTCATCGCCGTTTACATTGAGCTGAACAGAAATCAGAAAGATCCCATGACTTACCAATAAGAACTTACTAGTTTAGTTTATTGATTCATAAAGCACATTTAAAAACAACAGATGTTGAAACCAAAGTGCTGTACAGGAAATATAAAACAGAATCAAAACAAAATAAAAGACTAGACAATATACAAAACACAACCAGATGGGCAAATGAAAAAGTTACACACTTAAGAAGAATTAAAATATAAAAATAGATAAAAATAGGTCTTCAAAGAGGATTTGAACATAGAAATAGAAGGAGCAGATCTAATATAGAGAGGAAGACTATTCCAAATCAAAGCCTAGGAGCAACTACTGAGAAAACCTTTATCTTAATCACCTTTAGCTTTAAAACAAGAATGAGGAACTGGCTTTAAAAATAAAGAACAACAATTTTAAGTCAACATGGAACTTAAACAGTCTAGAAGGTCACAAATACTCTATACTGAGGTGCAAGTCCATGCAAAGCTTTAAAAATAAAGAGCTACATTTTAAAGTCAACATGGAACTTAACCAGTAACCACTGAAGAGAGGCGAGCACAGTTATGATGTGCTCATGTTTTTTTTAGTGTCTGTCAATAATCTGGCTGCCGCGTTTTGTACCATCTGCAAGTGGTCTAGAGCTGATTTAGGCAAACCAAGATAGATTGAATTACAGTAGTCCAACCATGATGTTATTGAAAGCATAAACGGTTTCGAGGTCCTTCTTAGAAAGCATCATTTTGGATCTATCTTAACTGAAAGAAACTGCTTTTCATGACAGCACTAATCTGTTTATCAAAACACTAAGTGGGATCAAAAATAACACTAAGGTTTTTAACAAAGTCACGTACATTAGAGGAGAGGGGACCAAGGTGATTGACGATGTCTGAGGCCAGAACTGATAGGCCAAAGATGATTATTTCAGTTTTTATCATTGTTTAGCTGGAAAAAAAAAATGTCCATCCAGCATTAAATGTCATGCAGACAATCAAACAAACTGGACACAGAGCAGCTGTTATCTTTAACAGGGAGATAAAGTGTTGTCAGCATAGAAATTATAGGATAAGTTCTGTCTCTGAATAATATGACCTAGAGGAAGCATATATAATGTGAAAAGAAGAGTACCCAAAATGGAACCCTGTTGAACGCCATAAGAGATTTGAGCACAAGATGAGAAACATTCCCTATATTAACATAAAAAGTTGTCTCCTTGAGACCCCTCAACACAGACCCCTGAAACCCAGCGACTTGATTGAGTCTTTGTATATGGATATCACAATCTCCTGTGTCAAAGTTAAATTAAGCAGGATTAAAATACAGCAGGAATTAGAGTCAAGGGTGTGTAAAATGTCATTGGTAACCTTCAACAACGCAGATTCTGTACTGTGTTGTTCCCTGAAACCTGACTGAAAAGAATCAAAAATACCAGCACTGCTCAAATAAGATGAAATCTGAGAGAAGACACCTTTTTCCAAGATTTTGAAATAAAAGATAGTTTAGAAATGGGTCTGTAATTATTAACATGCTGATCAAGATGATGCCTTTTCAACAACGATTGCATAAAAGTGGCTGGTACCACCTCAATGACTAGAGAGTTATTAATAATAGCAGTCATGATTGGACCCAAACTGGAAAAGCTTCTTTAAAAATACGGGAAGGCAGAAGACCGGAAGGGCAGGAAGAGGGTTTCAAATTCAAAAGTATACCATACTAACTAATTGCAACTCATTTCCGTGTTTGATAAAATGTAAAGTATAGTTTGTGTCGAGGTTCAGGTGAGATACGAGTGCAGTCTGATCAAGGGAATTTAACTTGAACACAATCAGGCCCAGGATCATTGTGTCCCAACAAGGAGAGAGTCACCTTTAAATTCCAATATCAGCACACAGCTCTCTCTCTGCTGGTGTAAATGATGCTGGTGCAGTGTTTGGTGATGGATGGTTAGGTGGATGAACTGTGTCCGCTGTTGATATTGGATTCTTGAGTCCTGCACAATCACCCCTCCGGCTCGAGAACAGAGAGAAAACCTGAACCTCCAGTGCAACCTGTGCCTCCCATCTATGACCACACCGCTTTAACCCCGCCCAATCTATTTCCTTCCCTTCAGTCAGAATGAAATCAGATGTGAGCGATGAAGTGAGAGAGGGACTCGGTCTGATAGAGAAGAGAAACGAACAGCTCATGAGCACGGCAGATGTGTAAACGGCTGTCCTGATATTTTCAGCTGTAGTGTCAGTGACACTATATTTAGAATGATTATCATAAATGGAAACATCCATGGTCTAATTATTTTCAGACAAATGATGGTAATTTTCATAAGACAAAACCAAAATGAAACCTTTATGCACCATTAAAGCAAACTGAAACTAGACTAAAACGGAAACTCAGCATACAAAATAAAATATTATATAATACTAAAATGAAAGCTCTATATACAAGTTAAAAGCAAATCATAATTAATAAAATAAATATTAAAAACAAATAAAAATTACCCTCCACCAGGCTTGTTTTATGTAACTATATCTAGATGGATGAATGATAGATAGTTGTACTGTATGTAGAATCAGTAACACTTTACAGTATATAGAAAAAAAATATTATAAACAAAAACATCTACTGACAGAATACTTTCAAAAGACAAAACGAAAACCAAAATGAAATCTTTATGCACCATTTATATACAGTACATACAGACTTGTTTTATAATGTATTTGTTTACTATCTGGTTTTCTAGTATACTATTTACTATCTAAACTATCTGGATGGATGGATGAATTCAGCCCACTGAAAACTCACATTCAGGTCACATTATAAAAGTAAAATGGGTTGTAAATGCTGTTTCATGTTGTTTATATGTACCTGTATTATATGGAGTATGTCAGAAATCATAGATCTCTAGAGTTTCCATTGACAAATGTGATTCATTTATTTCCCTGAATGCATTTGTGTTGATCTGAAGCACTGAACAGCATTTTTACTGAACAAAAGACCCCTTCAGTGTTAAAAATAAGATGTGGGTCTTCAACTGGCAGATGCACACAAACAGTGTTTGAATGCTGTGTTTATTTCTTTCTCTCTTTATTCTTCATCATTATGGGATTATGATTATCAGCACTGCAGCAATTGTCCTTAAAAGAGTAGTTCAGCCAAAAATGAAAATTTGCTGAAAATGTCTTCACCCTCAGGCCATCCATTTTCTTTTCTCCATTGGAACAGATTTGAAGAAATGTAGCATTCCATCACTTTGTCACCAATGGATCATCTGTAGTGAATGAGTGCCAACAGAATGAGAGTCCAGACAGCTGATAAAGACATCACAATAATCCACAAGTAATCCACACGACTCTAGTCTATCAATTAACAACTTGTGAAGTGAAAAACTTGAGTTTTTCAAGAAACAAATCCATCAATAAGATGTTTTTAACATCAAACTGTTGCTAAAATATGAGTACATAATCCATAATAACACTTCCTCCAGTGAAAATGTCTTCCTGTCTGAATTAGGAGAGAAATATGCACAGATCAAGCATAGTTTACAAGCCAAAACAGCTCTAAACAAATATGTTGGTGGATTTTGGACTGGTATTTTAGCAGGAATCAATGGTTTGAAGTTAGAAATATTTTCCAAACACCCAGGTTTTGGCTTCGCAAGATGTTAACTGATGGACTGGAGTGGTGTGGATTATTGTGATGTTTTTATCAGCTGTTTGGACTCTCATTCTGATGGTACCCATTCACTGCAGAATGAAGAAACAAACTCATGTACATCTAAGATGGCCTGAGTGTGAGGACATTTTTAGCAAATTAAGAGGTGACAGGTACATTCTATTCTATTCTATTCTTTTCTATTCTATTCTATTCTATTCTATTCATATTTATTCTATATAAGCTCACATTTTCAACGATATTAATCAACAGGACTGTCTGCTGTTTCTTTATTTGATTCTGCTTTGATAAATAATGAAGAATTACACTTGATGAAGCATTATAGTCTAATCATGACATCATCTTTAATTAAAAGCCAAAGAACACAGCAGATTTTACACCATTTCTGTGTGATCAGATCTGACAAACACAATTGCCTCACTTCAAAGGAACTCAAATCATGGCATCTTAATTTGATAACTCGTATTTTTCTCCTGGCTGAGGAAACAGACTCATTTCACAAGTGATAAAACTCAACGCTCAGGCTGTATCCGTTAAATGCGATAATGTCTCCAAATGTACTACCCAGAATCCTCTCTGCTCTTCCACAGTGTAAACTTGAGTTCCAGGCCTGCAGCTCGAGTAAGAGCATCTCTGTGAAGTGTGAGGGTCCGTGTCCCTGCCTGCCAGGACAGGAAGTCATCAAACCACACGCAGAGAAGAACAGTGAGTCACTTCCTGTTTGTTAGGATGTTGATAGGACTTGTATACTGTCTGAATGGAGACTGTCTGCACCGTCATTTTATAGGTGGTGGAATCTGATCCATTTGAGGTCAATATCAACACTATATATCAGCGATTTTCAAACCTTTTTGGCAGCTGAAGCCTTTAACCTAAAATTTTAACAAAATAATTGGATGATTATATACTTTTAGAAAACATCTTAATATAATTTTTGAATGAAAATCATGAGAAAATACAAAAAAATATAAAACATAATCATACAACATAGAAAAAAATACGAAGAAAGAACAGCACATTTTTGGTACTGAACTCATGAGAATTTGCAATACTGTATTTTACATATTCATTCTGTGTCTGATATCACTCACTAATTCACTAAACAACAGATGCTTCATAGTTTAATATATAGGGAATGAATGTATGAACACTTTTGATGAGGTTATATATGGGTCATGCTTTGAGTTATGAGGAAATAACAGTTTAAAATTCGATCAGACGCTCAGACCACATCGGATCAGATTTTAAATTGATTTGAAATGACCAGTGAATGTGGTTTGGATGGGGTTTGTGGAAGTTGCATTTGGTGTGTTTTTGCTGTTTAGACCACAGAAAAATAAACGCTTTTGAGTTGGGCATGGCAGAAAACATTTTGCTGCCTGTCTAAACAAACCGTAAGAGACACATGAAAAAGCCTCGAGAAAGAAAAACACTCAAACACAAGAGGTTTTTTCATAGTGTGTGTGTGTGTGTGTGTGTGTGTGTGTGTGTGAGGTGTTTCAGATGTTTTATTCATGGGAAAGAAGGGAAAGTGAATAGTGAATTTGGGAACAACACTGGACATCACAAAGGCAAGCTCTCTGGAGGAAAAAACACAGAAAGATGTGTGTTAATGTGAATTTCAGATGTTTTATTCATGGGAAAGAAACATGTCAAATGAGATCTGTTTAACAGTTTAATTCTTTGAGATCAAATGGAGATTAAAGGGCCCCTTTTATGCCACTTTTAAGGTTCCTAATATTGTTTTGGGAGTCTCCTACAATAGGTTTACATGCATGCAAGGTCAAAAAATGCTTTGTTTTCTCAAAATATGCATTTAATATCACCTCATTTTCCAATGATTCTCAAACGATTCGTTCGAAGCAGTTCAAAGGTTCAGTCTCTCTAAACTTCTACTTTCCATGAGCCTACTCTGCTCTGACTGGTCAGATGTCACAGTCTGTTGTGATTGGTCTACTGTGTACAGCACATGTCGGAAACGATACACCCATTGCCATAGTTCTGCATTTTGAACACTCAATAGAAAATATAAGTATCTATTAATATAAAGATATAGGTTGTGATTCAGTGGAGCCAGCTGGTCCAAATAAACTGTGTACTGAGCCATCTTTCAAGAGCAAGTGTTTTGTGAATCCCACGTTGAACTCCCCAAGATCAGAGAAGCAGTCGTCAGTAAAAAAAAAATCTGTGCTTGGATTCGCAAAAAGAAGTCTCAGGATAAACTAACATTTATCATCAAATCTGAGCTGCTCTTCACATTCATTTTATAACTATACACTTACTGGATGATGACTAGTAACTAATTTTGGTCACTTACAGGAGAAATATCAGAGTAAATTTGTGCAAGTTCAATGTGCATAAAAAATAACTCCAAAGAGGAGCATTTTGATAAATATATGCACTATATTACATATTACATATACATATTAAATGTATATTTGAATTAATGTTTCATGCTTCAACAACAAATTGGAGTAGAAACATTATTATATGATTAAATATAAAAACTGCTTTATGTGCAATTTAAATGTTAATGATCAGTTGTTAAATGTTAGTTATTATATTTAAACAATTAGAAAAATATTTATAGTAATTAGAAATTAGAAAAAAAAAATCTGATTTATATACCTGATATATATCCAAACGATGCAATATCAAATCAAATTGAGATTGGAATCAAATCAAGAGCTTTTGAATCAATCAAAATCGTGAAATCTATGTCAGAATTATTGATACTTAAAATATAAAATGATATATAACAGAGTTGAAACAGTCATATCATATAAAAATAAAAAAACAATTATATCATATAATGTAACTGCCTTATGTGCATTTTAAAATTGAATTTAATGTCAGTTTTTGAGTGTTAATTATTTAAAAAAAAATAAAAATAAGTTTCAGAAAAAAAGTTTGTTTTTTTCCTTAAGACAAATGGACATGTACCTGATATATTTCCAAATTAACTGATATAAAATCGAGATCAGAATCAAATCAAATCAAGAGCTTGTGAATCAGAATCAAACTGAATTGTGAAATCTGTCAATACTCTCGACACTTACCTGTAAAATAACTGAGAGTTGAAACATAAAATCATATATATTTACATGTATCATTAAATATTAAAAACACTGTCTGTGCAATTTTAATGTTAGTTATCTTATATCCTTAGATATAAGATATACCTTAGAAGTTAGATCCTTATATGTTTATACGACCCACCAGGTCTTATTTTTTCTACGCACCTATTACTTACAG
The DNA here is from genome assembly GCF_018340385.1 of Cyprinus carpio. Lineage (NCBI taxonomy): Eukaryota > Metazoa > Chordata > Actinopteri > Cypriniformes > Cyprinidae > Cyprinus > Cyprinus carpio. The sequence goes on from NC_056585.1 coordinate 9,706,166, forward strand.
GTGTGCGATGGAGTTCGTTCACTAATGTTAGTTATCTAAAATAAGAACACATCTGAAAAAAATAAATAAATCCTCTTTAGTTGAGAGATTTTTTCCCCAAGAAAAATTGACATGTAACTGATATATTTGCAAATTAATTGATATAAAATCAAGATTGTAATCAAATTGAGTCAAGAGCTTGTGAATCGTAATAAATCTGAATCAAGAACTTGTGAATCGGAATCAAATTAAAATCAAGAGCTTGTGAATCAAAATCAAATTGGGAATATTGTGTCAATATCCAGCCCTAGTTCCCTCACATATCCTGAACACTGAATAAGCAGTGAAGTTTTCCTCCTGAAGTGTTTTGATGCCATCACTCTGTTATTTTAAGGGTTTGTTATGCTGTAATTCAGATTCATGACCTCTAGCCTGTTTGAACTTATTTCCCAGAGGCTTCACCACACAGCACAGTCTCTCTCTGCGGGTTCTGCTGCGAGATGCGAGCAGAGATGAAGGTTCAGTCTGATAGCAGCGATATGATGTCTGTATTTTAATGACTTCAGATCACTGACATGATCTTTAATTGGAAAAGTGCTACATACATCAGGAAGCAATTACCACCATAAGAGAGAACGTGTCATTTGAAAGTCCATTTTTCTTTCATTACCTCACGTTTTTATTGTCTCATGGCCTCTTCTCTTTCTCTTTATTTGACCTGTTCATCTTGTTTTGTCATTTTATCTCTGACTTTCATCTCACTCTATTTTATGTGTTTCTGTTCTGTATTCAGATGAAGCGGTTATTCCTCTGTTTGCTTTGAGAAAATCTCTTTCTTCTCAGCATCCATCCATTATCTGCTCTTCTGTTTTCAGCCGTGTGATTCTCGCTGGAGCTACATTGTAGTTTAGAAAGAGGGGAGACACAGGGCAGGACTTAGGCCATAAGATTTTTGCAATGAGAAAAAATGGGGACAGAATCATAGAATCCAGTTCATGAAAATGGATTTTGCTGTAAACTGCAGAATTTTGGATGCATAATTCAAAAGTAGGACTGTACACTTAATCAAACTGTGATTTGGACTAGTGTCTGTGAATCTTAAACTGCAAAAAGACTGCTATTGAAATTAACTTGAAGAAATAAAGAAATAAAAATAATAAACAACAATAAAAAAAATAATAATAGTAATAATAATAATAAATAATAATAATAAGAATAATAAGAATAATAATAATAATAATAATAATAACTTAAATTTTTTACGGGATATAATTTTTTCCCATGTTTTAATTTAAATAGTACTCTGTCTGGCAAAAAAAAAAAATATATAATAAAAAAAATAATAATATATATATATATATATATATATATATATATATATATATATATATATATATATATATATATATACACACACATTCAATTTTATTTTAATTACATTTTAAAAGATTAATTAAAATATTGTTTTATGCCTTCTTTTGATCACCACCATTTTTGATAATACATTTAGGAGAAAAAATATATAAATATTTCATAGACCCAAAAATGTATTTTTGTTAAACCTTTAATTAATTATTGTTAAATAGTTTAGTTTTCATGAATTTAATTAATCACTGTCAATGAACTGTTGTTAAATTGTGTAAGTTTCATGATTAATTAAATTGGACATGCTTTTAGATTATTAAAATTGAATTAAACCACAGAAATCTAATTCAGAAAAATTCAAACAGAAAATATGGAATTTAGGAAAAAATAAAAACTGATTTCATAGGGCTCTTAGTGTAATTTTCATGAATTAATTAGACATGCTTTTTGATAACCATTAAAGCGAAAGGGAAAAAAATCTAGAAAAAATTACACAATAAAATAATTGCAAGATTTAAAAGAATTGGGTTAAAACAATTGGGTTGGGGGGGTTAATGAGGCCCTACAGGAGATTTAAATGTATGTGTTTTGCAGAGGCTTTTATGCAAAGTGACTTACTTAGAATCAAATCCATGATCTCGACCAGCCGAACTGCAGAAACTCTGGAGATGCTGGAGAGATAAAGAGGTGGAGATGATTACAGATGGAGCACGAGGGGGTGGAGATGGGCGATGAGTTTGTTAGGAAGAAAGGATGGCTGGAGAGAAAGAGAGAGATATGATCTAAAGACAAACACCAGAGAAATTTTTCACTCACAGCAGGAGAGAAAAGTGAAAAATAGAGGGAACACCTGGGAGAAAATACTATAGAGAGATGTACAGAGTGTGTGTATGGCGAACAACACTCACTCATTATGTTTTGAAGAATCGTTTTTCACGCTTTACACCGCAATATAATACAACACACACACACACACACACATGATCTTTCTTCATTGGGCCTTAGAGGAAAAACAGCAATATCAGGCTTTCAGTGGAAAATTAAATCCACACAAATCTGTGTCAGTGATTGCTTGTGTGTGCACGCATGTGTGTGTGTTTCTGGGTCATTATGTTATGCAGAATATCTTCATCTCAGCATTTGTCTTCATATTCCGCATAAAACAAATGTAAAACATATCACTTTGTTTCAAGGTGATGCACCCCTGGAATGATAAATTGCCAATAATCTTTCCTGTCCTGTTGTTAGTCTTTTAAAATCTTATTGTTATTGGATATTATGGTATTTTGACCTTCAAGCCTTATATAAACTACTTTTAACAAGTTTGTGGTTGGGAACATTCTTTTTTTTCTTTTTTTAGGTCTCTTCTAAAAAAAAAAACAAGGCTGCATTTATTTGATAAACAATGCATTAAAACAGCAATATTGTGAAGTTTTATTAAAATTTAAAATAAGTTTTGTTTCTTTTTCTTTTTTTTTTATTGTGGATTTTTTTTAATGTAATTTATTTCTGTGATGTAAAGCTGAATGTTCAGCATAATTTCTCCAGTCTTCAGAGTCAAATGATCCTTCAGAAATCATTCTAATATGCTGATTTGCTGATTCCATTTATTCCATTAAGTTGTGTCTATAATAAACAACCATTTATGAACTTAAACTTGAAAATGAAAGGCTTCAGAAGCTCATCAAATGCAGATGTGGACGTGAGTGTATTTTGGGCTCACCACAACCCTGCAGAACATTTAGGAAATCCTGTAATTCCTCCTGAATCTCAGGTGCACCTGTCGAGCATTAATATGATGGTTTAATACATCAGAATAAATGTCACTGGAGTGTTTGACTCTCTCGTACTCATAAACACTTCATTTTAAAGGTCACACATATCAATAGCACTCTCAGGCAGGTGGATGTGATCTGAACATTATTCTTGTCTGTATGTCACATTAGGAGATGATAAATATGCTATTCGGTGCTGTTTCTTTGCAAGTTTTCATTAGACTGTGTCTGCATTCATTTATTAAGCGCATTTTTTGCACCAAAATCAGCAATTTTCCATCTACTCTCTAACTCATGCTACTGTAGCTTTAAAACGTATTTGTTGTTATTTGACAGTAGTGTTAAGATTTGTTCTGTAAATGTGGGTGGTCATATGTTAATGAGCTTATGGTTGTGACACCAATCATGATCATTTTTGGATAACACTTTACAATAAGTTACCATTTATTAACATTAATAAAACAATCTAACAACAAGCATGTATATGTTGATTTATTATTATTATTATTATTATTATTATTATGCATTTATTAACTTTTAGTTGATAAAAACAATGTTGATAATTAATGTTAGCATACAACTTTTGATTTTAGAAGTGTATTAATAAATGCTGGATATAACGTTTCCATTAATAAATGCTAATGGCTCCTTTTACTTTTACTAGTGTAGTTAACTAAGGTTAGCAAATTAAGTTTTAATGTTTTCCTCTTTATTCTGTGTTCCAGCAAAACTACACTGAATACAACAACAATAATAATGTAGGATTTACTTTGAAACAATTTTCTCTCAGAAATTGCTAGTACATTTCACAAATAATTGCAAAGAAATGGCAAGTACCATTGAATTCAACATGACATTTAGAAGTAGAAAAATTGAAATAATATTTTCTTGTAAAATGCACTGCAGTAACCTTTGTTTATAACAGTATTATTTATTATTATAATTTTCTAAGTACATTTGGGTTCAAAATGTTGTTATGTCTGCATGGTACAGCAGTAAAATAATGTATTTCAATGGATTTCTTCTTGGTTCTGTTTTCCAGCAAAACTACACTGAAATGATGATGATGATGATGATGATGATAATAATGTATTTAGTTAGAAATGCTCAGAAATTGCTAATACATTTCACAAATAATTGCAAAAGAATGGAAAAGTAAAATGGAATTCAAGTGAGATTTTGAAGCAGAAAGACTGAAATAGTGTTTTCTTATAAAATGTACTACAGTATTCTTTCTTTTATTACCAACTTCCAATATATGTATCTATATATATATCTATATATATATATATATATATATATATATATATATATATATATATATTTGTTTAGTTTAAGTAACGTTTGTCTGCATACAACAAAATAGTATTTCAGAATAGCAAGGGAATTTATATATATATTGTTCCAGCAAAACCACAAAGTGATGTTTTTTTTTTTTTATCATACTGTACTTTCCATAATAGATTCTGAAAATAGTGTGATTGCCATGAACAACAAAAATTTGGTGTGGAAATTTTTTTTTTTTTTTTTTTTTTAACACATCTGGTTATTTTCCGCCTGTTTCATGGTCCAGCAGGTGAATGTCTTACATCTGCACAGCTCCCCTCAATAAGACACATGATCTGGAGCACAGAAACAAAAAGTTGAATACTAGTACTAGAGGTGCTTGTCTTAGGAATCGCTGTTAATGAGATATTGTGAAATCAGTGCCACGTTTAACTCAGAGATCTCAGCAGTTTTAGTGGAGCAGACCACCTGAGATTCTGCACATTTGCATTGATTGTGCCTTCGTACGTCCTACTTTATACTCTGATTATCCATAATTCAATGTGACCATCACACCTCCGGGGGGGGGGGGGGGGGGGGGGGAGGGGGAGGGGGGGGGGGGGGGGGGGGGGGGGGGGGGGGGGGGGGGGGGGGGGGGGGGGGGGGGGGGGGGGGGGGGGGGGGGGGGGGGGGGGGGGGGGGGACACACACACACTCTGATTATCCATAATTCAATGTGACCATCACACACACACACACACACTTGCACAATTCCTGGTGGGAAGGTGTGTGTGTATGTGTGGATGTAAAAACCTGAATTTGCATTGTTGCCAGACTTTATGAATCATCAGAAAACCACAGTGTTCTTCTGTTCCTCGTGAAATCTCACACACACACACACTGTTAGCGGCGGCCCAGAGGAATACTGTGGACTTTGATTAAAAGAGGCTCAAAGTTCAACACAGAGAAACTGAAAAGGGACAAAAGAAAAGCGCAACTAATTAATTAATGATCTTCGTTATCAGCGTTTCCCTCTGTTAGGCCGGATTGTAACGATAGAGGAAGGATGATAAGTGAAGTAGGAGCTGGTGTTTTATTCTCTCTTTTTCTGTCTTTGACTGCAAGCTAGTTAATTAATCAGACTTTCTTAGATTAAACCTCGAATCATACATCTGGCCTGCGGAGGCTTCCTGAAAGTGGCAAGTCAGTTTTATTTGTATAGCACTTTTTAGATTACACACAGCTTTATAGAAAATCATGATGGTAATGTCTATAATATATTAATATCTTCATGTCTTATAGTCGCATTTAACAGATTTACTGGACAGTAATATAGTTACATTTTGTGATAATAAAAGCAATCAAGCTGTTGAGGTTTGATATATAATATATTCTGCTGTACTGGAGTATACTGTATGTATATGGAAATATAGATTGCTATACTTAAATATCTGACTTTATATACAAAGCTGTGCAATAATAACACTTTTTTATGTATAGGGGGTCAAAGACAAAAAGGGGTTTTCAAGCATTAAAACAATACAAGTTTAATACAGCTTTAAGTTTATTTCTGTACATTAGAATGTGTCCTGTGTTTTTTTGTTTTTTTTTTCTGAGGGAGAAAATAATGACTGTTTTATACATTTTATCATGATTTACAGAAGGCACCCAATAAAATGTCATTCATTGTAACAAAAGTTAATATAACGAAAAATCCTGTCAGGCTTATTTAGACCAAGAATCTTTAGATGACATTAAAAGGCTTTAACGATCACAGTGCAGCCTCCAAAAACTAATTTATTGTCATTTTAAATCTTTACCAAACTTTGCCACTGTCCTTCAAACAACTAGTTTTTACCCATTTGTCAGCAAGAAGTTTTTAATCATTTCAAATATAATCAAAATTAATATGCTCAAATTTTCTATTTTTAAGAACAGGTCAAAATAACTATGTTGTTTCATTTGTACATAAATATATCTGTTATGCTGAATGACGATGGAAAAGTATTTTTATCACCCGTATTTTGACATTTTATTTTCACAAAAGTTATTTGAAACAAAGCAGACACTTAACTTGATTTAATATGCTTTCTGTGCACATAAGATCTCTTTAGTAAATTCAGTTTGATGCAGACACCAAAATGTGTCATCACATTTCTGATCCATATTTGCAGGTAAAGTAGTAAGTATTATATATCAGACTTTTAATATATATCTGGGCGATAATGTAGTTTACATTTGTGTGTGTTATATTGTGAACTGCATTCATTTTGTTCTTGTTAGGTTATCAACCCATAAAACTCAAATGCACTGAAGATGTTTTCACAAAGAAATTCCAGCCATTTCCGATATATATCAAATTAAGAAAGAATAAACAAATAAATTATGAGTGTTAACACAACTGAAGGGTTGTACCTTGATGTCAATCGTTTAGCTGATTAAATATTAAGAATACGTCTCTGCAAAGAGTTTGCAGTTGTGTGTTTGTTTGGTGGTTGAGACTCAGGAACAATAATATTTGTCTTGCAAACATAAGATTGAACTAATTGCACATAACTAAATGTAAGGTATAGGAAGGAGAGCTTGGGACTTTTGGGAGACTGCTTGGACTTTTCAGCTCATGAAAATCGAATTGTTTTCTGAAGTGCAGAAATGACATTCTGAGGAGTTTTAACTCAGGAGTAGTCTGAGTTTGTTTGGTGTTTGTTTGTGCTTGAGCTTCTCAGTTTGAGCTTCTCAGTCTTTTCCAACCTGCTGATCTGCGTTCCATTGTGAAATACCCATAATCCTTCACTCTGGCAGGAGATGAATCAATGAAGAGTTTTTTCTTGAGTTCATCACTCTCTGAACCGTTCCTGTTCATCCGCTGGCCACCCACCAGCCGTGAGCAGCACGAGCGCTTCATCATCTACATGTTCACATGCTCTGGAGCCTCCAGGAACACCAGAAAGAGAAAGAGAAAGGCTTTCTGAATCATTGACAACACCCACTCAACATATGCTCCTACCCAGGACACACACACACACACACACTTTCACACGCTTGATTTGAATTTACCGAAACTGCTCGGTTAAAGAGATTAATTCTTTTAACTAGATTCCCAGTTTCATTTTCATTAAGCAGAGCTCCAGGCACAGAAAGGCAAACATGCCAGAATGACGGACCTCCATCAGGAATTAAATCTCTGCAGCTGTAAGTCAAAGCCCTCTGATAAGAGCAAATTATCTCTTCCATCTGTCTGTAGAAGAAGCTTGCTGAACGTTTGGGACTAAGGGGCAAGATGAGAGCCCTACATTAAAATGTAGTGTAAAACTTACATTAGTAATCCGTATGAAAGTAATGTCATCTGATTACCAAAATGCACACAAGAGAAAGGTGAGGATTTGAATGTCAGCAAAACAGTCTGACCAGTAAAACAAAATAATTGTGCAAGTGCTAGGGCCCTTTGAAACTCCCCACCCACTTTTTTCTGGATTCCAAAAAACTTGTATAATTAATTTAAATCCACCAAAATCAGTTTAACAACAATTTATTATATAAGAAATTTAATAAGTTAAAAAAAAAAGAAAAAGAAAAAAGCAATTCCTTTTATTTTGTAGGAAAATAAAGTGCTGCACAACAGTGGTCTACTAAAGAAGAAAAAAAAATTGAAAAAATGAGATGATGTGATATTAAAATGAGATTAAAATTGTATTATTAATAATAATAATAATTTGAAAAGTGTTATTTTCAAAATGTTTTGTAATAAACCTCAAAACTATAAAATTAAGTTACACTCTAAATTGATCTGCTCATGCATAAAACATGGTCCCCTTTGGAAGTGCAAGAAAGAAAGACTTTAACTGTAATTACAGTATGATATGCAGATCCCTGGAGGACATACCCACATTATCTAGCCAATTAACATAGTCTATCACAGACACTTACTCTGTCTGTGTGTGTGTGTGTGTGTGTGTGTGTGTGTGTGTGTGTGTGTGTGTGTGTGTGTGTGTGTGTGTGTGTGTTCATAACACCATATGGGTCATGACTAAATCCAAATGCATAGCAGCAGGACTTCAACTTGAAACCCTTTGACCTTTAAGATCACCTACCTATGCTGCCACACCTGTGTTTTGCATTTATTACTGACAACAGTTCAGTGACAAAAGGACGTGACCATGGAAACCATAGGTTGTGCTGTCTATCAAATTTATTTAAGCAATTTGACCATCAGCCAACAAGAGCCCAGAGACCCACTAATTGTGTTCTTCCAATGAAAGTGAACAGTGACCAAAGACTGTCAAAAAGGACAAAAACAACATAAAAGAATCATAAAAAATAGTCCATGTGACTCATGCACAGTAAGTCTTCTGAAGCAATACGATGAGACAAATTTAAGTTGTTATCATTAACTATCATTCATTCATTCATTCAACCTTCAGCTAGTTGCCAAGGTAAAATTTCTCTCTTTTGTTTTTCTCTCAGATCTCAGTTTTTAATTCAAAACATACAAAATTGGTCATGGTCAAACTAATGTCAATTTAGGCCACTGACATTAAACATATTAACTGAAAATGCACATTTGTAAATCAGAAGCACATCGGTCATATGCACGACTCATACTTTTACTAGTGTTCATTTTGTCACCCATTTTTAAATTAGTCTTAGTCTTAGTCCTGGTGTCATATGTAGTTTTTAGTTATTATCATATTTAGTCAACCTTGTCCTGTTTAGTCAGGTTTTAGTTGACTAAATGTCTGAGAATTTCAGTCTAGTTTTAGTCAACAAAAAGTTTTCGGCACATTTCCATCATGCTGATATATATATATCTTGGGGAAAAAAAGCTTGTCAAGGAACATTTTTCATCATACTTTTGTTAACAAAATTAGCACTAACATTTACTATGTATTTTTGATTATCACTGGTCACCATATGTTTTCATTGCATGGTGCAGAACAGTGTGAACATGGTGTGAAACATCTCATTTGGTGTTGCATGAAGATACTCCAGCAGGTTTGAGTAAATGCCTTTTTTTAGTTTTAGATTAAAAAAAAAAAATGTGTTTGCTTTCTTTCCATTTTGTATTGATTTTCCTGGAGCATGAAAGACAGAAATTATGTTAAATGAACATGTGAACTCTTAAAGGTTGAGTAGCAGAGATTGCTAATTATAAGTTTTAAAGTGTCTCCTCCTCTCTCAGTCTCTGGGTTCATGCAAATGTTTAGTCTGTGATCTGTTGGCCTGTTTTTTCCTAATTAAACAAGACAAAATCATGCGCATTTGACCTCTTTAGAGAGCAGAAGTCTCAGCGTGCATTTAAAACTCTTTTAATACTGTAGAATGTAATACTGAACTTCAACACACACCTCTACATTCATCATTTGAAAGCTCTTATTAAACATGATTCACTTCCACAGCCGAGCAAACTCTGTTCAGCTGCTGGGATCTAATTTAAGTGCATAATGATATTAAATGACCATATTCGGTTACAGTTTGTGTGTGGATTAAAATATATATGTTTTAAAAACACCTGAGTGCAAGATTTGTTCAGAAAAACATAATCATGTTGTTTCAAAAGCGTATGACTCTCTTTCATTTTTGAAACGTATAATTAAGCAAAAGAAGATGAATACTTTTGAGCTTCAAAAACAACAAAAATCATCAGAAATTGGTAATACATTTTGCAGTGAATTGCAATGAAATGAAAATGAAACACAATTAAATGTGAAATTTTGAAGTAGAAAAACTGAAATTTATTTTCTTGGAAAATGCAGGGTAATTTTAGTATAACTGAGATGCTACTATGGTATTTATAAATATTTTGAATATTTTATATATTCTGTTTTCATTTTAATTTTAGTTAAAGTTTTAGTATTTATTGGCATTTTTATGAAATATGCCTGTATAGTTTTCATATATTTGTAGTTATTTTAGTATATAAAGAAATGACTACATGATATGACTGCATGAAAATTTAAAAATGAAATAGAAATTATTATTCTAATTTTCAAATATTACACACACACACACACACACACACACACACACACACACACACACACACACACACACATATATATATATATATATTTATATATATAAAAATCATAAAAAAATAGAAAAAAATATTTTTTACAATGTGTAACTGTCATAAAAGTGTGTTATATTTTGTGTGAGAGACAGATGCGAATTTAAGCCGTTATCAGCAAGAATGAAATAAGATTTGAGAGCCATGGGAGATTTTTAGCAAATATATTGTAAAATTATTTTTCAAAATTTCAAATAAAATTACTGGAGTAGCCTACCTTTTCTGTCTTTCTATTTCAAAATTTCATGTTGAATTCAATGTTGCTTGCCATTTCTTTCTAATTATTTATTAAATTTAGAAGCAATTTCTGAGTGTTTTTTTTTTTTTTTTTTTTTTTTTTTTTTTTTTTTTTTTTTTTTTTTTTAAGTGAATAATATTTTGTTTTCTGTTCCTCATATAAAGTCTTATGAACTATTGTTATTATACTTCTGTGATGATTTTTGGCCTTAACAGACTTGGTTACCATCCACTTTCATTGTAAGGATGTATGCGGGTGAGTGAACGGTGACAGTTTTATTAATATGTGATCTATTCCTTTAATTAAATATTATAATCTATCTCTTGTGCTCTATATGAGGCATCAAACAGTCGATCTGATGTCATTACCGCTGAGAAGCATTTCTGTGTGTAATATCGCCCGTCCTGCCGTTAATCGCTCTGAGAGATGGTTTTCTGTGAGGAATTACTAATATCTACGTCTCTCTGAATTAAATGCGTTCATCATGTCGTCCGGAGCGGAGTGAGTGAATGGTGACTGCTGCGGTTAGCGTTTATCTTTAAAGAGGAGGATGATTGTCCCGCGTGAGCGTCAGCAGTTATCCTTCACACCGCACAGGAACAGTCAGAGCCTGACTACAGCGGCCTTTAATTACTGCGACAGTGCGACACATCAGCACCAAAACTCACCTGTCAATCAAACACAGAGGACTAGAAACATCTCCAGGTTTTCAGGTTAACCCTATGAAGACTGATCTATGAAATATGAATATAAATGTTAAACATGGTTGGATTTCTCTCACAGTAGGCTCTGGTAAATTAACCGTTTGATTTACAGAGTTCTTTGAAGTACGTTGTGGAACTAAATTGGACAACTAGTTTTAATACTGCAGAATGTAATACTGAATTTAATTAGACTCTCCGCTGTAGTTTCTGTGATCTCAAGCGAAACCCAACATTACAGTCCAGAAAACATGCTGTTTAACAGCAGCAGCTTAAAGAGAACCTCACCGTGTTAATATTCATGAGCTTAGCTTTCACTATTAATATCATCTTAACCAGCTCACATGTGAATCAAAGTGTTGCTTCTGGTTAAACTGTTATTTCATGTGTTGTCTTGTTTAGACTCTAAATCAGTGGTTTTCAACCTTTTTGACTCAAAGGATCTTATTGTCCAACAAAATTGTAAGATATTTCCAGTATCCATGCTGTACTTATCACAACAATGCATGTTTTTAAACCTTTTTATACCAGAAACTGGGGGTGTTGATATAAAAAATTAAATTAAGCACAAATTATTTTGTGATTCCAGAAGATTCTGATTCTGTATGTCCTTAAAAAAAAGTTATTGAAGGGGAAAACAGTGCAAATTATTTTTGACACACATTAACAAATGAGTGCCTTCACACTGGGAGCAGGAGCAGCACATGAGAAGCACTCAATTAAAGTGGCAGCACACTTCTGATGAACAAAATTAATATGATTTCACACAAAAAGTGCTAAAATGCACAGAATACGCATGTCTAGTGTGTTTTAAGAAAATTCAGAAACAAGAAAATTAAGAATATTTTTTTTTATAGAAGATTTACCAATTTAAACTTGTTTTTAGCTATTCAGTTTGGGTAAAAGTACAGTGTATTATAAAAAAAACAGTATGTTATTGAAGTATGACTGAGATTACATGATCGTAGCTGTTTTTTCGGTTGTGTTTGTTGTTTACCATTTACATGTGAATCCCCATATTAACAGATTTCCAAGACTTTAAAACTTTTAAGTTCTAAAAAAAATTATTGTTGTCTTTGTAAAGATATATGTAGCTTTGGAGCCGCTACTGTGACGCTGCACAAACGCTTCCAGTGTGAATACTCTGCAGCTGCAGGGACGAAAGTAGTTACGCTGATGCTTGGCTAAAGCTTGCGGTGTGATGTTATTGTTGTATTCCTGAGCTCCTTATTTGTAAACTCAGCAGAAAGACAGAGAACCAGGCCAGAAACAAGATTTACACAAGTACATAGAGTTGAATGCTTGGCCAGTATATAACAAGTATGTGTAAACCTGCACTGAGTTAGACTTCAGAGAGTCATTTATCTGACATTAAACTAGATGTTATTGTGTTAACTCTCATTCTAAATTTAGTTTCTTTAAACTGTTGGTTCGTCATGACAGTATTTGATCAGAAAGACAATCTGACCACAGAAGAAGATGGAATGCATGTTTGCATAAATGTGTAGAGTATGTTTCTAACCACACAGACACAGTACATTTCTATTTCTAGGTTTGTCTTTTTTTCTTCTCTGCTCTCAGGTCTGGGTGTTTATCTGAAAAACAAAGACAGCAGTGAGCATGTGTGTGTGTGTGTGTTATCCGTTTCTATCAGTCTAGGTGGCTTATTTCCCTCCTGACACTTGCCAATTTCCAGTTTGCAGCTTTGTGCTGATGTTTGTAGAAATAGAAATGACATGTTTCTGTCACAAAACTATAACAACACAATTCAGCTGAATTACTGCACTTTAAACACTTCAGTTTGACTCCTGCGGACTTCCAATTTTGTATTGAAGTTAAACATGTGCTTGTTTTGTGTGAGTAGAGTAATATTTGAAGATGCTTTCATTGAGGTCCTCTCCGTAACCGCAGCAGTGTGATTGCACATTCATATCTGTGTGTTCAGTGCTGGTCTGTTGTTTGCGGCTTTGTTTTGTGAATTTGGCAGGTGTTAATAGGAGAAATGTTGGATCTGCAGAGCTGTGTGTTTGTAATGGTGCCTCTCTCTGGTTAAGCTGCAGCGTGTGTCGTTTCATTTGGGTTTATCTCTGTGTAGGTTAATTACATTACAGGCTTGTAAGAGTGTGTACACAACACACATCAGTCGCCACGGTAACAAGACTCGTTTAACAGCACTTACTGCACCATCAAAGCCTTTACTGCACTTCCTCCTTCTTCATGAAAGTCTTTGTCACATGACTGCGGTCAAACACACTCGTCTGTGTTGTAGAGGTGAAGTGTGTTGTCTGCACAGCTGCCGCCACCAGATGGAACAGTAAAAATAAAGACCAATCAGTGTTACAATCCTCAGGAAGCTGATTTATTGTCATCTTTTTGGTGGGCTGCAGGATTTTCACGTTTGGGAGCTCTTGTTTTACCTTACCAGTTAACGCTTATTCTGTGGTTTTGGTTACTTATTTTGTTTATTAACTCTTCTATTTGCTTATTAACTTATTAACTCTTCTGAAAAATGTATTTTATTTTATTTTATTTTACATGCTACGTGGGGAAGCAGGAGCCTATTTTTTATTTTATTTTGGTTTTATCCATTTTCCAAACCACTCATGGAGGTTCATGGGGATGTTGGTGCATTATTTTATTTTATTTTATTTTATTTATTTTATTTTTATTTTATTTTATTTTATTTTATTTTATTTTATTTTATTTTATTTTATTTTATTTTTTTATTTTTTTTTATTTTATTTTATTTTATTATTTTGTGACCTTTTTATTTTAAACATACAAAGTTTAGCAAATGCACTAAATATACTTTGGTTTGCACATTGTTTGAAGATTATTAGAAAAGTGGTAAAATATCAGATTATTTGAGGATAATTTAAAGATTATCAAACTGGCCTACATTTACATCATACTCTGATTTTCTTCTCAGCCATTTCATGGATTTACTGCAGTCGCCGTTTCGAAGAGTCATAGTCTCAGTCAGCTGGTTAATCTTCAGCTATTTCTGAAAATAAAATAAAATCAACACTTTATTAATGTTTTTCCAGTCCAGCGTATTTACTGGCCACACACAGAGACACATGCTAAAGGTAATCTCCATAATCCTCTCCACTGGCACTGTGTGTTTCTGCTGCTTCATGAATAGTGTGACCAGAGTTATGATTGCAATACAGACACAGATATGATGCGATGTATCATAGCACAGATATATCAGTAGAATAGAGGAATTACACTGTGTTATCTGGTTCCTGCTCAGAGGTGTGATTCACACAACTACCAAAATAATCCAACACTTTCAAATATAGAGACACACAGGATTATATAAAGGAGAATATAAGTGTGTGTGTGTGTGTGTGTGTGTGTGTGTGTGTGTGTGTGTGTGTGTGTTACAGTGCTGTAAGACTGAATATAGACCAACAAAACAAGACTTTGCATTCAAAATTAAATAGCTTCCTTTTCAATCAGTAGAGCTGTTCCTTCAGCTTCAGGTTCAGCTGAGAGACACTCTGTTTTAAATCATCCTTTAAAAAATAAAATAAATGCATTTGTATGGATTTATTTTAGTCAGTTCCTTAATATATATGTAAAACAACTTCTTGCAGCTTGTGATGTTTCTGGCTTACTAACCTTTTTTATTTCTAGCTGTAAAATCAGTTTTTAATTTAATATTTTCCATTTTAATTTTAGTTCAAGTTTTAGTAATTTTGTTATTATATATATATACATATATATAAGATTGTGTTTATATATATATATATATATATATATATATATATAGTGAATATTTAACCACACACACACACACACACACACATAAAGTGAATATTTAACCTATAACTTATTTTATAATATAATTTAATTGTGTGTGTGTGTAATTTAAAGTACTTTATTTTAAAAGTAACAAAACAGTTTATATATATATATATATATATATATATATAGGTATTTAATCTATTATTTAAAATCTTTAATTCTACCACTTATAAAGTGTGTGTATGAAAGTGTGAAAATGAAAAGAAGTCGTCTAGTATCTCCCAGCTGATTTGTCTTTAACCCCTTAACTGTCATTCACATTTTTGAACATAGACTTGAAAGTGCACTTTCCAAACTAAAATTTTTATAATTAATGAACAAAAAAATTTTATAACATGATATTGATGTACCATTTTCGTGGTAATGCTATATCTGATTTTAAAATGGGTTTTAAAGGATGGATTTTGAGATTTTAAGTTTTCAGTTGATAAATCATTTTTTTATTATTTCTAAAGTGTGACAGAGAAAAGACGAAGGACACTTTTTTTTGACAAGGTCAGAACTCCTGTTATGATGTACAGGTCCTTCTCAAAAAATTAGCATATTGTGAAAAAGTTCATTATTTTCCATAATGTAATGATAAAAATTAAACTTTCATATATTTTAGATTCATTGCACACCAACTGAAATATTTTCAGGTCTTTTATTGTTTTAATACTGATGATTTTGGCATACAGCTCATGAAAACCCAAAATTCCTATCTCAAAAAAAATAGCATATTTTCATCCGACCAATAAAAGAAAAGTGTTTTTAATACAAAAAAAGTCAACCTTCAAATAATTATGTTCAGTTATGCACTCAATACTTGGTCGGGAATCCTCTCAACTTTCTCTTCACAATATCCCACAGATTCTCCATGGGGTTCAGGTCAGGAGAGTTGGCAGGCCAATTGAGCACAGTAATACCATGGTCAGTAAACCATTTACCAGTGGTTTTGGCACTTTGAGCAGGTGCCAGGTCGTGCTGAAAAACTAAATCTTCATCTCCATAAAGCTTTTCAGCAGATGGAAGCATGAAGTGCTCCAAAATCTCCTGATAGCTAGCTGCATTGACCCTGCCCTTGATAAAAACACAGTGGACCAACACCAGCTGCTGACATGGCACCCCAGACCATCACTGACTGTGGGCACTATACAAAAAAATTAATTCATACCACCAAGCAACACTCCACAGCCTCCCCCCAGACTCTGGCACCTTGATTTCCGAATGACATGCAAAATTTGCTTTCATCCGAAAAAAGGTACTTTGGACCACTGAGCAACAGTCCAATGCTGCTTCTCTGTAGCCCAGGTCAGGCGCTTCTGCCGCTGTTTCTGGTTCAAAAGCACACGCCTGTGCACGGTGGCTCTGGATGGTTCTACTCCAGACTCAGTCCACTGCTTCCGCAGGTCCCCAAGGTCTGAATCGGTCCTTCTCCACAATCTTCCTCAGGGTCCGGTCACCTCTTCTCGTTGTTCAGCGTTTTTTGCGCACACTTTTTCCTTCCCACAGACTTCCCACGAGGTGCCTTGATACAGCACTCTGGGGAACAGCCTATTCGTTCAGAATTTCTTTCTGTGTCTACCCCTCTTGCTTGAGGGTGTCAATGATGGCCTTCTGGACAGCAGTCAGGTCGGCAGTCTTACCCATGATTGCAGTTTTGAGTAATGAACCAGGCTGGGAGTTTTTAAAAGCCTCAGGAATCTTTTGCAGGTGTTTAGAGTTAATTAGTTGATTCAGATGATTAGGTTAATAGCTCATTTAGAGAACCTTTTCATGATATGCTAATTTTTTGAGATAGGAATTTTGGGTTTTCATGAGCTGTATGCCAAATCATCAGTATTAAAACAATAAAAGACCTGAAATATTTCAGTTGGTGTGCAATGAATCTAAAATATATGAAAGTTTAATTTTTATCATTACATTATGGAAAATAATGAACTTTTTCACAATATGCTAATTTTTTGAGAAGGACCTGTAGATTTTTGAGGGTGCACTCTTGTCATAAATTAATTATTACTTTTCCTACATATTTTTTAACCAAAACCATTGGTAAAATATCTATTTAGGAGTCTTAGACCTTTCCAACGATATATAGTTTGTCATGATTAGATAAGGATTTAGTGAAGTAAATGTAGGCGTCCCGTATACGGGAATGGGTGACAGTACTTCCTGTGTTGACAGGATGTTAGTGTTATTCTTCCAGTTTCTCGATAGTTCAGTTCTGAACTGTTCTTTTCATTGTAAAACATTCAAATGTCAATTAATTCACAGGGAGTCACATTACCTTATTCCAGCGTGGCAAATCACATTGAGGGAACAACATCATTTTATTCATGTATTTCATTTGGAGTGATTCTCTGAAACAAACTCCCATTACAGCAAAAACTCATATTCCCATTACAGTGAAAGTGTCAAACAGCAGCCCTGCGGCACTCTTCAGTTCCTCCTTGTGAATTCAGACATGTCGATTCAGATGAGAATTAATCTAACACGCAACCTCAGTATTTGTCAGAAACACTAGCTTCTTATTTGGTCTGGAATATTCTCCTGGGCTTTTGGGAGAAAATCATTTCCGATTCAGAAGGCTATAAAATCACAGACTAGCGGCTGTAAGTGCTGAAATTACCTTAAGCCCTCCCGGAAAAAACAAAACAAAAAAACAATCACCCTTGATTTTATTTTACTGAGGTTTTTATGCTGTTTCAATCACTCACACACTTCATAATAACAGAAGAATCACAAATGAGATCTTTCATATCTCAACTATTTCTTCTGGATAGTAATACGATCTCAATATGGACTCAAATATTTTTTATTAAATGATTTCAGCTGCTCTACATTCAATTCATAGCTCTAGACTCTAATTAGATGACAACTAGTTACTCTTTTAGGTTTGGAATTTTAGGTGAAACATGTTTTATTGACTATAAAAGTGAACTCCATTAAATTTTCTTGAGGTGAGAAAGAGAAACATTTGAGCAATAAAATGCTCTACTGATCTCTGACCTGTGTCTGAGCTGAATGTAATGAGAGTTCCTCAGTGTGTGTGTCTGTATCTCCTGCACAACTATTGTGATGTCAGACAGAAAATATATCATCATCACACTGGTGTGCTCATTTAAATGTGTGTTTCTGTGTCTCTGTAGGCTGCAGCGACGCTGATTTGAAAAGTTTAGCATCCAGACTCAAAGACTGGTTCGGGGTTTTGCACACAGATGCCAACAGAGACCTGAAAAGCACCACGAGTGACACTGCACAGGGACGTAAGTGTGCTTACATATTTTAAAAATGTGTTCAGTTCAAGCTCTGAGACACTTTATTAATGCTTTTCTGTTTACTATATGTTATTTATTGTAATTTTACTTATTTTACTTGTTAGAACCAATTAATTACTTACTGTACTACTAGTTCCCTTTCAGTCGGTCACTCTCGACGTCACGTCAGATGACTGACGAATTGGGATATTGCTTCGATAGAATCTACTGTGAGTGTAAACTAGCATGAGCATAAAAAGGCAGCAGGTGCAATGCATACCAGCTTTTCACTTCGGAGCCGAGTTCTGCTCCATTTAAGTGTCTTCAGTGAGCTACGAGTTCAACGTGCTCTTGGAAGCTCTTTGTGTTGGCGGTACGGCGCTTCAGCGGTGGTCGTTCCTGTGTCGAGTGGGTTAGGCACTCCATTCCCCTGTGCGCCTCAGCACATAGAAGATTATTTCCCTAAAAGAGCAATTTCTCTAAAAGAGCAATAAATGGGTGCGTCTTTGTAAAGAAGACGGATCGTCTTTTTAAAGATGCCATTTCACCCGTACGTTTCTAGATGCGGTCGTTACCTGCCGCTAGGTGATGGTCACAATCGCTGCCTCACATGTCTGGGTAAACATGCTGAGGCGGCGTTCGCGGATGAGTCATATTCCCATCGCAGGAAGATGACCATCTCGGAGCTGCGGGCCAGGATCCATTTCCTCAAGGGGGATCTGGTTCTGGTTGTCAGTGTCGCGCCTCTGTGCCTTTCTTTCCTGAAGTCCATGAGGTGCTCACCAGGTTGTGGGTAGAGCCTTTTACTGCCAGAAACCAGCCTGATGAAGTTGTAATACCGTCTCCTCGGTTTACATGGATTATATGGCCTGTGGAGAAACTGCCTCACTCATCCTCCTTTGCCAGCCGGCAGCAGCAGGCTGTTCGAGAGCGTCAACAAAGGCCCTACTCACGCACCCTCTGCCAACCTGTGGAACCAGGTTAGCGTTGCACCTCACACTCAGACTCCTCTCCGGTCCCGTCACAAGCCGCCTGAGTTGGGTCCCTGCGTTCTACCTTGCTGCCCTACTGCGGGTACAGTGGTGGTTCCGTTGGTCCCACTTGCACAGTTTCTGGGTGCCTGGCTAGTACTACCCAGTCCATCTTGCTGGCTTCTTCGGACCATCAGCCTCAGCTATGCGATTCAATTCACCCTGGCGTCCCCCAAGTCCAGCAGCATCCACTTCACTACAGTGACACTACAGCTGATGCTCCTGTCTTGCATGTGGAGATCGCAGTCCTACTGGCGAAGGATGCGATAGAGCCGGTCCCTCCAGTTGATATGAGGATGGGGTTTTACAGCCCTTATTTCATTGTACCCAAGAACGGCAGTGGGTTATGGTCAATCTTGGACCTGTGAGTCTTGAACCGGGCCCTTCATTGGTTGTCGTTTAAGATGTTGATGCAAAAACGCATCTTCGGGTGTGTCCGTCCCCGAGATTGGCTCGCAGCGATTGACCTGAAGGACACGTACTTTCAAGGGTTGATCCTTCGACGCCACAGACCTTTTCTGCGGTTTGCATTTGAAGGACGGGCATATCAGCACAAGGTCCTGCCCTTCGGGCTGTCCCTGTCTCTTCACAAAAGTCACGGAGGCGGCTCTTGTTCCCCTCAGAGAGTAGTGTATTCGCATCCTCGCATCTCGCATCTTGATGATTGGCTTATACTAGCACAGTCTTGGGATCAGTTGTGTGAGCACAGGGACCTGGTGCTCCGGCACCTCAGCCTGTTGGGTCTTCGGGTCAACTGGGAAAAGAGCAAACTCTCCCCGATGCAGAGGATCTCTTTTCTCGGTATGGAGTTGGATTCGGTCGAACAGACAGCACGCCTCACAGAGGAACCTCTGCTTGCTGACCTGCTTGAATTCGTTCAAGGGCAGGACGGCAGTCCAACTGAAACTATTTCAGAGGCTCCTGGGGCATATGGCAGCTGCAGCAGCACTTACATCGCTAGAGCTATTGCATATGAGACTGCTTCAGCACTGGCTTCATGGCCAAGTCCCGAAGTGGGTGTGAAAGCTCTGCACTTACCGGGTCAAAGTTACACCGGCCTGTCGCCAAACCTTCACCCTGTGGTTAGATCTTATGTTTCTCTGGGGAGGAGTGCCCCTGGAAAAGGTCTCCAGGCATGCTGTGGTTTACACGGATGCCTCCACCACCTGCTGGGGGGCCACATACAACGTGCACGCAGTGTCGGGGGTATGGACAGGCTCACATCTGCACTGGCATATCAATTGCCTAGAGTTGATAGCAGTGCACCTTGCCTTGAACCATCTCAAAGTGTGCTTACGAGGCAATCAAGTGCTGGTCCGATCAGACAACACAGCGACCATTGTGTACATCAACTGATAAGGTGGTCTGCGCTCCCGTCGCATGTCGCAACTCGCCCGCTACCTTCTCCTTTGGAGTCAGAAGGTTCTGAGGTCACTTCATGCCATTCACATTCTAGGCCTGCTCAACCGTACGGCCCAGGAGCTGTCTCAAGCTACGCTCCCGGGAGAGTGGCAACTCCATTACCGTACGGCCAGCTGATTTGGAGAAGTTTCGGAACCACTCAGGTAGACCTGTTTGCCTCACAAGAGACCTCTTACTGCCAGTTGTTCTACTCTCTGACCGAGGGAAGACTGGGCATGGACGCACTGGCACACAGCTGGCCACGGGGCCTGCGCAAGTATGTGTTTTCCCCAGTGAGCCGTCTCGCACAGATGCTGTGCAAGGTCAGGGAGGACAAGGATCAGGTCTTGCTTGTGGCGCCATAATGGCCCACTCGGACCTGGTTCCCAGAACTAGTGCTCCCCATGACAGCCCCTCCCTGGTGGATTCCTCTGAGAAAGGATCTTCTGACTCAGAGACAGGGCACCCTATGGCACCCGTGTCCAGACCTCTGGAAAGGTAATTTCTGGTCCCTGGATGGGACGCGGAGGTTCTTGGTGACCTACCACAAGAGGTAGTGGAAACCATCACTTCGGCGAGAGCACCATCTATGAGACATGCTTACGCCTTGAAGTGGAACCTGTTCATCGAGTGGTGTTCTTCTCATCAAGAAGACCCATGGAGATGCCCGATCAGGGTCGTGCTTTTCTTTTTACAGCAAGGGCGGGAGCAAAGGCTGTCTCCCTCCACCCTCAAAGCCCAAGTTGCTGCGATTTGCTGCGTACCATTACCCTGTTAAAGGGAAGTCGGTGGGTAAGCATGACCTGGTCATCACGTTCCTTAGAGGTGCCAGGAGGTTAATCTTTCCCGGGCCCCCTCCATACCCTCTTGGGACCTGTCTCTAGTGCTTAAAACACTACAGCAGGGCCCATTTGAGCCCTTGCACTCAGTAGAGCTAAAGTTTCTTTCACTGAAACTCTGCTCCTGCTTGCATTGGCCTCCATCAAGAGGGTAGGGGACCTGCACACATTTTGATCAATGATTCATGTCTAGAGTTTGGGCTGGCTGACTCCCAGTTAATCCTGAGGCCCCGGCCTTGCTATGTGCCCAAGGTTCCTACTACTCCCTTCAGGGATCAGGTGGTGAACTTGCAGGCGCTGCCCCCGGAGGAGGCAGACCCAGCCCTAGCTTTGCTCTGTCCTGTCTGAGCCCTGGGATGCTACGTAGACAGGACACAAAGCTTTAGGACCTCAGACCAGCTCTCTGTCTGTTATGGAGGCCGGCAGAAGGGGAATGCCGTCTCTAAGCAGAGGATGGCCCACTGGATTGTGGATGCCATCACCCTGGCTTATCAGGCACAGTGTGTGCCCTGCCCGTTCAGGTTGCGAGGTCACTCAACTAGGAGTGTTGCATCCTCCTGGGCGCTGGCTCGTGGCGCCTCGTTGACAAATATTTGTAGAGCTATGGGCTGGGCGACCCTCAACACATTCGCTAGATTCTATAGCCTTCTTGAAATGGTTAAGTTGAAGTACTTACTAAAAGTAAAACTGAAATAAAAATATAAAGCTGTATAGGAATATAAATAAGTAATAAAATGGCAAAAGAGCTTAATTGTCACACCCCTGGACTTATTATGTGTGTTTTTGCCCCTGTGACCCAGTTTCTGTCTCCCATGGTTTGTTAATTTATTTCCAGGTGTGTCTAGATTCTTTCCCATGTGTTCCATGTCCCCATTTATTTAGTAATTCCATGCACCTGTCTGCTCCTTGTTATCCTTTCTTTATAAGCCTTGTCCTTTCAGTTCAGTTTTGTCGAGTCTAGTGTTGCATTCGTCAACGAAAATTATGACTAAATATCATCGTCAACGAACCTTTATCATGTGACGAAAATGAGACGAGATGCAACGTAAATGCTGGTCTTGTGACGATGACTATAATTAAAATTATAATGCAATATTGTTGACGAATAAAAACAAGACTAAATGTGGTTTACAAAATAAAAACTATGCTAAAATATCTCTTCATTTTCGTTGACCAACAAGAGACGTAACAAAATATTTTAACGTTATTTCATCTTGTTTAGTCTTTATTATTATTTTGCAGTATTTCTCTTCCCCAAGTCCCACTCCACACACTCAAAAGATGTCCCTTCCTCAAGTCCCACTCGCTGCATTTAGAAGATGGCAACAAATAAAGTTAAGCAGGATTTATACTTTCACCTGGCTCTGCTGACTGTGAGCGCACGTTCCCAAAAGGACGAGGCTTTTATACTTGTTGCGTTCGCCGTTGTACTATTCTTTGAAACGACAGGGGAGCGACGAGGAGTACTTGTCCTCTAAAACCGTCGGGAATCACCGGTGAGAAGTAATTTGCCAGTATGGCCAGAACAAGTCTTGTGATGAATTCATGAGTTGATGAATTAATAATTTCTTTATGTACAAACTTAAAACAATCTTAAACTATTGGCTGTATTATGCATCAAACACAAGACAACTTTAAGCAAATAGTGTATAATTAATATCTAAATGAATTCTAATTCTATTTTATACTATAAAAATAAAACGTACTTCAAATAAAAAGCATTGGACAAACTATGCAAACATTTTTTTCCAAAAAAAAGATTTTTCCGTCAATAAGCACCTAATGGAGTTTGAACTTCACATTAAACTGCGTCTGTTTCACACAAATGCCGGCACAGACGTGCATGTTCGGCTAGAATCACCCTGAACTCGTGCATGTTCGGATGCGGAGCTATGCGGAAAGTTACAAAAAATGCTGTGCACTCCGCCACACGAAATGAGTTCATGCATATTCAAATAGAACTTCCAGCAACACCGCGATGAAGTCATATTTTCCGCGTTCACCCAAGCGAAATTGCGGATGCGTCGAGTATAAATCAGCCTTGATAAAGAGAAAGGCCAGCCGGGGTTCATCTTTGGGAGAAAAATTAGCAGATTTTTATTATTATTTTTATTGTTTTTATTTATTTTATTTAAATTTATGTGTGTACTTCTAACATGTTTGGTTGGTAAAATAAATGTAAATTCAAATCAGAGAGTCTGGAATGGATGTATTCTTGAGTCTATAAGGTAACAATAATATAATAAGATAACTATGTTTGAAATGGGTTTGGCTAAAAGAAAATTTTGGTTTTGTCTGTACTTTTAGGTACTTGTACTATATTGACTGGGTTAAAAAGAATAGAATAAAAAAAAATATACAAAAACAAAAACTACACCAAAAAAAAATCAATACTAAACGACAATAAACTAGACTAGACTAAAAAAAAAAAACATGTCATCAGTTTTCATCAACTATAACTAGACTAGACTAAAAAGAGTATGAACGTGACTAAAACTAGACTAAAATGTCATCAGTTTTCGTTGACTAAAACTAGACTAAAAAGAGTATGAACGTGACTAAAACTAATAAAAACTAAAATGACAGCTTCACACAAAGACTAGACTAAGACTAAAATTAAAACAGGTCGCCAAAAACAACACTAGTCGGGTCTACAACTCAGTACGTATGTCTTCCTTCTGTGTTCCATGTTGGATTTACCCCTGTGTTGGATTAATAAAGACTCTCTCGATTATTCTCGACTCCGTGTTCCTTCCGGCAGCATAGCGTGACAATAATATTACTGTAATGAATGAATGAATTATCATTTTAATTCACTCTTCACTCAGTTCTATATTTCTATATTTATATTTATTGTGTTATATTTATTGGTTTTAACTGCCAAAATAAATAACCTAAGTAAAATAATAAAATTGGCCAGTATCCTGTGTCAAAAATATAAGTATATTTTAAAGCACACCCACACAGTGAATTAAAAACATTATATAGTATTCTCATTACAGTAATTTTATGTTCTTTTGCCACTTTTATTTTACTTAATTTTTTTATTTATTTTATTTTGTTTTTACTTTATATATTTCTGTATAGCTTTGTTTTTATTTTAGTTTTAGTAAGTTTATTACTTTAGCTTGCTTCAGTTTATTGCCAAGGTGACATTTCTAATTTTACCAAACTAATTTTTTCTTATTATTTTATTTTTATGTATTATTTAAACTGTTAAAATCAACAAATATAACATAATACATATTAACACAAAGAAGGTTGAATTAAAAAGATTATTAATTATTATTATTATTATTATTACAACATTTATTATTATTATTATTATTATTATTATTATTGATTTGGTTTGACTAATATGTATGTCCACCTGT
This sequence comes from Cyprinus carpio, assembly GCF_018340385.1. Lineage (NCBI taxonomy): Eukaryota > Metazoa > Chordata > Actinopteri > Cypriniformes > Cyprinidae > Cyprinus > Cyprinus carpio. Next base: position 9,731,251 of record NC_056585.1, read on the forward strand.
CTCTTTCTCTGTCCTGTAGGTTTTGACACCAGCATTTTGCCCATCTGTAAAGATTCTCTCGGGTGGATGTTCAACAAGCTGGACATGAACTATGACCTTCTACTCGACCAATCAGAGCTCAGCGCCATTTACCTCGACAAATATGAGCTGTGTATGCGGCCGCTGTTCAACTCCTGCGACTCCTTCAAAGACGGAAAGCTGTCTAACAACGAGTGGTGCTACTGTTTCCAGAAACCTGGCGGTGAGTTTGCAAAAATTATGTAATACACATTATATTGGGGAGCATTTCACAGTGGGGAGCTATAATTTGAATTAGAAGGTACTACTATTCGGGTACTAGAAACTGTTTTAAATGTGTTTCTTCAGGCATGCCATGTCAGAACGAGATAAACAGGATTCATTCTCAGAGCCGAAGGAAGACTCTGATAGGTGGGTGGATTTGATGAACAGCTGTTAGCTCCTCCCCCTGAATCCCTCTGGACCAATCCGCATCAGTAATCCTGCATGAAATGACTTGTAATTCTGTGTGTGTCTGTAGGGGTGTACGTGCCACGCTGTACTGAGGACGGGTATTTTAAGGCCACTCAGTGTCATGGCAGCAGCGGTCAGTGCTGGTGTGTCGACAAATACGGCAATGAGATCGCAGGATCCCGCAGACAGGGAAACCCTAACTGTGGTACAGGCACTAAAACACACAGCCTAACCTGTGCTTCACACACCAATCTTGTTTAAGTATTTTCTATATACTATATTCTATTTTTCTATTAGAGTATTTTTTTCATATTTAAAATTAGCTTTTTTGTCATTGATATAAATTATTATTTGAATTAGTTTGAATAATTTTGTCATGTGATTTTGTCGTTTTTATTATTTTTTATCTGTATAGCTTTATTTTATTTTTATTTCAGTTTTAGTAATTATAGTACTTCAGTTTGTACTACAGTTAGCAGCATTTCATGTTTGTTTTATATTTAATTTCATTTTAGCTTTATTTCAATATACATTTTTATTTTAATATTTGTTTCTAAAAAAAATATGGTTTCAGTGTGATTTTGCCATTTTTATTAGTTTTTATTTGTACTATTTCTATATAGCTTTCAATTGTTTTTATTTTGTTTTTTATCAAATGTTTATATTCCATTAGATAGACAATAAACAATAACAACGCTGATAAATAAACACACATTTTGATTCCTGCAGCAAACTCCAGATATGTATTTCTGTCATCCGAAGCTACATTATTCAACAGTATTTCTTGAGTTCTCTGTCAAAATGTATAAAATATCATATTTTATATATAATAAATGATCTTCCTCAGAACACACATGCGCACCTGCTATCTATCTGCCTGACACCTTCCCTTTCATTTGCTTGTTTGTGTGTGTGTGTATAGAGGAGGATCAGGAGACGTCTGGAGATTTCAGCAGTGGTGGTGGCGCCGTGATTCTATTGGACGATCAAGAGGAGGAGTCTCCACAGCGTGGGCGGGGCCGGCAGAAAGAGAGGCGTGGTCGACTCCACCCCCATGGGACGATCGAGGACGACGAAGATGGAGAAGATGATGAGATGGGCTACGTCTGGTAGCTCCACCCACCCATCTTCTGCTAATTAACCAGGGACCCATGTTAAAATGCACAGTTCTGAAGCCATTCCAGCTCTGCCCCCTCAGACACTCCCCCTTCTTCTCATTCTGGATCTAAACTTGTCCTTCTCATTCTGTCTTTCTCTCTTTCTCCAGCTGCCTCTTCATGTTCGGCCTCTGTTTTCCCTCGTTCAAACACTCCTTGATCACTCTTGCATATTCTAGACCGGCTCTAGACGGTAGACATGCATGACGAAATTGTTCAGCATTTCGGGGGCTTCTTACCAGTTCTACATAGGATCTTTTAAAAGGGTTCGTTCTCAGTGGTGATATGCATGAATGCCACTGCTGAATACAGGAGACGACATCCGAGACCTTCGAAGGCGAGGATCAGGTGGGCTTAAGCCAAACGCGCACTACAAGACCGAAGCTCATTGCGCTTTCATGATTTATATCTGCCACAAGAGGCTGCGGATCATAGCAAATTTGCAGCAATGATGTTCACTCTGTGTGAGAAACGTTACAACTAGTCACAGATGCTATAGTACTAGTTAAGATCTAAAATCTGAGCAAAGAGCAACAGCAACAAGGTAAAAAGATTGCAGGAGAGCACAAAAGAAAATGGTGAATTTCTCCCAAAGCACAGGCTCATGCATATTTTCTTTTTCTTTTTTGCTGCATGCAAAATCCATGCAAAAATGACCTGAAGCCCTACCTTTAGTGTTAGAATGAGAGAGGTTGTGCAGGATGATCTTGTAATTGATGCTTGTAGCCTGTGATTAGTTGAGTATAATGTGCACAAAAACAACGCAACACAAGAAACTTTGTAAATGTGCACAGAGCAATGAGCTTTAGTCAGGTTGTGTGGGCTTGACTTCATGCTGCTTTCACGTCAGTTCAAATTACTGTAATTATAAGTAGCAAAACCCATCCATGTGATTGTGAACTTATAGTTAAACTTCACTGCAAGAAGTGCTGTTCTTCCTCTGTGTTTTTGTCTTGTTTTAAATTGCAAATTTTATTTCAGTTAGTTGCCAAGACAGTTGAGTGTTTACATTTGATTTGATTTTAGCTACATTTTTTTTGTCATATGCATTTGTCATTTTTTATTTTATTTAGTAATTAATATTCTATAATATTATTTATTTCTATATAGCTTTTTATTTTAGTTTTGGTAATTTTAGTTCTTCAACTTTTTCATTTATTTCAGTTGTCAAGGCAATGTTTCTAATTTTCATTTACTTGACATGCAGAATGGCATAAGATAGTTCATGAGGTCAGAAAAATAATCTTTATTTTAATAAACTTGACTTAATGGCAGATATTTGTGCTTTTTAAAGCATGAAGTCACTTCATTTTGCTACATTTTTTCTGAAAACAAGACTTGAAGTGAGTTTCTTCTTAAAACAAGAACGAATATCTGCAAATGGGGTCAGAAAAATAAACTTACAAGATTATTTTTCTGACCCCATTAGCAGATATGTGTTCTTGTTTTAAGCATGAACTTCTAAAGCTTTACAAATTTAAGCATAGATATCTCAGAAAACAAGACTTGATATCTTATGTCGTTTTGGATTTGGAGTAAATGTATCTTGAGTTAAGAATGTTTAGATGTTTGTACTGGAAAACAAGACAAAAATACTGAGGAAGAACATCGCTTTTTGCAGTGTTGACCAAACAAATAAAATGACAACAGTTATTTGACTGCTTGTTTGGAATGGTTTTATTTTATTGCAGGTAGTTTCGCCTGGAGCTTTTTCTTTGTTTTTCAGTATTTTGCAAAATAATCTGAACACAAATTCTTATATTTACCATCTTGGATGCCATAGTGAGAAATAAAATCCATGTCATAACAGAATCTGGTAATTGCAGGAATTCTGACACGATGTGAGCGCAGCGTTGAGCGCGCCGGCCGTGAGCCTGATATTATTGTTTGTTTGTTGTTTTCGGCTGATCATTTACTTTCAGAGTTCTTCATTCTGTTTTGTTCTGTTTTTCTTTCTCCGACTCTGAGTGTTTAAGTGGATCGTGACCTTTGCGTCAGCTCTCTATGTGTTTCGACTAGACAGAATTCAGAAGTGATCAAATGGCTCGTCAGCCTGACCTTTTCAAACCATTACCGAACGCTTCCTCTCGCTGAAAAAAACAAAGGCGAATAAAACAGCATGACGGCTGTCAGCAGATGAATTTGCTGTAGTTAGCGCATCCGTGAGACTCTGGGCCCTGGAGTCACGTTTGCCTCGAATCTTCATCTCATTTTGCATTTGATCAAAATAGATTGATCCGACCCAGTATGTCAAGCTTGAAACAGATTTATAAGCACACATGAGAATCATACGGCTGAATCAAGGCTGTCTGACAAGCTCCGCTTGGTCGTTTTCTGCTTTTGATTTGCATACAGTTCTGAATTTCTCATTTTTTTGCTGATCTTACTTGCTCAGCAATCCCGCAATCCCCTGCTCGGCTCCTATAGTGAAGGAACTGGCTATGCACCGCAGTTAGACCGGATCGGATGATCCACGATCCTCAAACACTGCAGAAGAGTTTAGTGCTGATATCAGATCACAGCAGCCTAGTTCTGTTCCTCTGATTATATTCACATGTTCGTTTCTCATCTTTCTTGCACGTCTTTTCTCACTCATGTCAGTGGTGAGTTCTCTTAAGAAGGAGATGTCTCACTCGGTGATCATAGACACCACTGCAGATGGATTATGTGAGGCATTTTGCACCCAGAGGAGAAGTCTCTGGGTGCTCCTGAGGGATTATGGGTAACAGAGGAACGAACTGATGGGCTTATGGCTTCCTAACACCTTTTTATTCTCTTCTTTTTTCCGGTGTTCTGCACTGCACCTTTTCATTTCCATGTAAATGGTAATATACTGTATCTTGGAGTAGGAGACACATTTAATAGATCAAGATGAGTAAATAATAAGACAGAAATAATTTACTCATCCTGGTGTTGTTCCAAACTTGTATGGACAGGTTTTTGAAGAAAGTTTTCACTGCTTTTAAACATTACAGTGAATGCAGACTAAACAAAATAACAAACTTAAAAAGCATCATACAGTCTTGAAATTAAAGGTTCTTTATTGGCATCAATGGTTCCATGAAGAACCTTTAACATCTATTCCACTAAAGGTTATTTACACAAAGATAAAATGGTTCTCTTAAGAACTTTTCATTAAAAGGAATTGCATTTCTATGGCATTTAAGAAATACATTTCTAAAATCTAATTTGTATTTTATTAAATATGTTTAAAACGTGAGATATGATAACAGACACCATTGGTTTTCATATAATTGAAGAGATCTGAGAGCTGCTAAAAAACAAAACCATGGAGCTTTGGAACAACACGAGGGATTTTTCATTGGATACCCTGAAATAGGGCTGCATGATTTCAGGAGGAACAATTGTTTTTTATTTTATTTTATTTCTTTCATTAATAATTAGGAAATATTAAATTAAAAAATAAACAAAATAAGAACGATTACTATTAAAGCTTTAATTTTCGCAGAAAACCACAAAAATCCCGTTTGTTGTAAACGAACACAGCGTCACAATTTACTCTTCACACACAGCCCATTTTTTATTTTTAATTCAATCACAGCCTTTTTGATTTAAGCTAAGCCATATTGTGATTTTGGTTTTATTTTGATTAATCGTGCAGCCCTATCCTGAAATATGAGCATCAAGCTACAGGAAGTCCATCTTTCTTTCATTCCGACTCTCTTTCTCTCTCTCTGTCTATCGATCACATTCTCAAATGAAATCAGTTGTTATCTTGATAAGCTGAGAGCATCACACACACACACACACACACACACACACCCGTATCTGATCTCTGCAGAACTGCATCATGGACTTCTGATGATAACAATAACCTAAAGCCTTTGAGGTGACCTCTCCCCCCTCTAGTGCTGCTGTGTGTCTGATGCCTGGTCTGCAACTGTAAACTTCCCCCGGCCCATCCTGCCCACTTCCTGTCCCGCCTCTGCCTGCTTCGCTCCTGTACAAAGGTGCAATAAAAGCTTCATCACAATGTTTTCACATATTTTACCACACACACACACATACGCAGGCGATCTGACCGCTCACACCTGCAGCTACAGATGAAACAGTCGATGGCCATATTTGCAAGAGTTTCATTTGTTAATTCTCTATATTTTTTACTCTGTAAAGACAAAATTAATGTGTAAAAAACAAGAAAAATGCTGAATGTTCTACTGGAGATGTAATTAATGATGTCATGTGGCTTTGTCCATTTGCCTTGCCTGAGTCTGATTGTGTAAAAACCCTCCTGTGGTCCTGAGTTCAGTGTACAGCCCCTTCTCTCATGATCTGTCTGTCTCTCTATCTGTCTGTCTTGCTCTCTTTCCACCGTCAGTGCCGCTGTTCGCACTAGATTCAGTGTTCAATCTGGCCCGATACGGGTTTTTAACAGCCAAAACCGAAAACTTGGTGGCTGATCAAATTTAATGGTGGAAAATGAGGTGAATACAACATTATTGAAATGAAATAAACATCTAAACTCTTAAAAATAAAGGTTCTTTATTGGCATCGATGGTTCCTTGAATCCATGGATGATAAAGGTTTTTCAAAAGAATAAAAAGGTTATTTTAAGAACTGTTTCCTAGAAGGTTCTTTGAGGATTCAAAAATGGTTCTGCAATGGCATCTGTGAAAGCCCTTTGAAATCTTTATTTTTAAGAGTGTATTTTACACATTCTGTGTTAAAAAATCACTAAACCACAAAACAGGGCAGTTTTGAATTCACCACCCAAGTGGACATTGTTATTGGTCCATGATCTCAAATATCAGCTGATTAATCACCAGTTCTGGGTCAGATCGGAAAAGTGAACCTGCTGGTTTTGATTCAGTAACATCAGACATGTTTCAGATTCTCCAGCCGAACGCCGGCACCGCTCCTGTGGTTTGTCTCTGTTCTTGTGTTTTCCTGTCATTTTCCCCTCCTGATCGAGAGTCCCAGTGGAATGTTCTTGTTCTGGGCTGATTTATTTGCTCTGTTTGGTTCGTTTTGTTTCTCTCTTTTTTTCTCTCTCTCTCTCTTCCTTTTTTTATTTTTAGTTTTAGCTGTAAAATGGTTCCTTGAGAAATTGTTTGTCTGAATAAAACTGGAGTTTGTCCTCGTCCAGTTCTTCTCCATCTGTGAATCTCTTTTCTGCTTGTGTGTCTGTGTAGGAAACTGGTCACTGAGTCTACACAAGGTTTGAGAAGTAGTTCTTATTATAAATATAATAGAATTGAACAGTTTTCATTGTGTTCGGTTCCATTAGCAGTTTTTTTAATGTCTGAAACATGTCTTAAATCCATCAACACAAATATTTTACCTCGATTTGTGTATTTAAAGTCACACTGAAACTGAAGTAGCAGTAAATATATATATATATTTTTTTCCATATTGTGAAGTACCTCCAAGTCTAACAGATTTTCCAAAAAGAAAAAATGTAGGGTGGGACTTGGTTCTATGCATCAGTTGTTGATTGGATGTTGATGGATGAGATGCGGTGTGGCACTCAAAAGTGAATGCAGATTAAGATGAGTTTGCAAGCGGAGTTTTAAGTGGACTAAATGATTGGAGAAGTCATAGTTTCAACTTTTTTTAATCTCATATTTTCGATTTAGCTTTTCATGATTTCAGCTTTATATCATAGTTAGAAGCTTTTTAGCTCATGATTCTAACTTAGTATTTTATCATTTCAACTTTATATATCATAATTTTAACCTTTATATTTTATAATTTCAACCTTTTAATCTCATTATTCCACTTTTTATTTTATAATTTGGATTAAGTATCCTTTTATCTCATTTTTTTTTTTTTTTTTTAGTATTTAATCATTTCCACTGTTGTTTTGTTCAAGTGGGATAAGTGACTGGGGAAGTCATAATTTAACATAAAATAACTTTTTATGTCATATTATTTACTTAGTATTTCATGATTTCAACTTTTTATTTCATAATTTCAATATTTCAGTCGTTTCAATATGTACATATAATGCTGTTTTACCAGAAAGTCCATTTATGACTTTGGTTTAACATTACAATTTCATATTTATTTATTTATTTATTTATTTATTTTGCACGGATGAATTATACATAGTAAGATCTATAACATGAAATATATATATAGAGAGAGAATTTTTATTCCATGCTGACTTTCATCACTGTCACAGCTCAGATCTTACAATCTGTCCACTATAACACTGAAACCTTAATATCATCAATGATCTCCATGTATTGATTGTTGTCTGAGACACTATTTCCCATAGATACGCCCTCAGAACGGCACGCATCTGTCAAAGCTAATGTTCTCCAGCGGACACGGCAGACGCTGTTCTTTTGTCTTCATTTGATAAGCTTTATTCACCCATTGATTTCATAAGACCTGATTTATACGCTTTAATTCATTAGGCCAGCAGAAAAATCCATTATTTTGTCAGTCACTCTTCCTGAGCGTCTGGGTTGCCCACTCGTTCTCTCTCTCTCATCTCTCTCTCATCTCTTTCTCGTCTCACTCCATTTAGGATGTGCTAACCGATATGGTTTCAGTGGGATTCTGGAACGTTCTTCTTGTTCCAGAAATCTTTATTGAAGTGGGATCTCCTCACTCTCGGCTCCTCACCTCCGATAAAAGCAATTTTGAGCTGACAGCAGCCGTGGAGTTTATTTACAGATGTAACATGGGAATTTGCACCATCTGGACTCCTTAAAATACCTGCATTCAACATGTCAATTTGTCCCCTTTCAGAGTCCGTCAGAAAACAAGAGAGATGTTTCAGAGGTCTCCAGAGGGATTGTGGGTAGCTGCAACATATGCCAGAACGTGTGTTCTCTCTATGAGTGAGACAGCAGTTTGCATTAGTCTGTTATTTCCTCGTATTATGGGCCAATATGATGGGGATTCAGATTTGACTAATAGAATTAAAAGGTAAAACTTGATTTTTGTGTTTCTTCCAGTTTTGTGTCCCATTTTGACAACATAAAAAAATGTTTTGGTAAATCATAATTTTCACATAAATCATAACTATGGCAAAAATGACAAAGAAATTGAGTGCTTATGTCAGAATTACTTTTTTTAAAATCTTATAATTTCAATTATTTTATCCCATTATTTCAGTTTTCTATTTAGCTTTTAAAACTATTTAATCTATTTATCTCATAATTTTGACTTAACTCATAATTTCAACATAGTATTTCATATTTTCAGTTTATCTCCTAAATTAGAATTTTTATTTCACAACTTTGTCATAAATTACTTTTCATCTCAAAATTGTTTTTTTTAATCTAAATTTCAATTTATAGTATTATTTCACAATGTCAAATTATCTCATAATTTCCTATTTCGTCACTTTCATCTTATCTCCATAATTTCAACTTTTTATCTCATAATTTTTACTTGCCTCACAACTTTGTTGTAATAATGACTATTCCATAATTTTAATTAATTATTATAATTGTCTTTAATTGTCTTTTATTTCATAATTTACATTTATCTCATACTTTTGACACTTTTTCTCAATTTTGACCTTTTGATTTTCGACTTTATGGACAAAAATTCTTATAACTATGACTTAGTATATCTCTATGCATTTTTCATAGTTCATGCTTTATTTTCATAATTCATTCTTATTTATGGATAAAGAAAGGCAAAACAATTAAACATGCAACCTAGGAAGAAATGTTTTGCTGTTGCTCATACTATTCCTAAAAACACTAACAGTATATACTAATATTAAGGCCTAAATATAAAATGTATGTATTTTGTGATTTTCAAATTTAAAGACAAAAATTTGTATTTGTATTTTAAGCTGGGTTCACACTGTGCGGTTTTTAAAAGTCCTTTAGGATTGTACTTGTCAGACTGTACGAACATGATCATGTCACACTGTGGAATCTCAGCTGCAATTATATATGGCAGTCAAAGAGGCGTTAAAAACAGGTGCGTGCAAGTAACCTTGTCCTGAGTTCTACATTATCAGCTCATACACATTCAGTGACCACGAGCTGCATTACACATGGGGCTGTAATGTTGGCGATCATAAAAAGTATATGAATGGCGGCAATACCGGCATATTTAAGAAGAATAGCGCAAGCAGCACTACACCCCACAAGAAAACAGCGGCCCAACCAGTGTTTATCATAGTAAAGGCAACGTATCATATAAATTCAGTGAGCGGAGGACAAGAGCGCCGGAGTTTATGGCAGATAGAAGAAATCTCTAGCATTAATTCTGATCACTGACACAATAAAAAAAAAAAAAAAATTCTACAATAAACATAAAACAACACACAAAAAAAACAGAAATCCTCTGCTTACTTTATCTGACACAACGAAATGCAACATGTCAAAAAAGTCTTTAAATAAAATTTTCAAAATTAAGCAACAGTCCAAAAAAACAGTCAGTGAGCCGGTGTTTAGAAGATCCTCTTCAGAGATAAATTAAAGCAGCAACAGCCGTCAATACGATAAGGCAAATAAAAATATCCTCATGAAAAACAAAAAAACACAGCAGAGGGAACAGGTCTGGCGGCGTCAAGCCTCAGTCTCTCAGAGGAGGTACAACACACGGCTGGCGGGTAGGAAGCTCAGGCTGGCAGACATCAGCAGGTAAACTGGACAGAGTGCAAGCAACCCGATAATCAGCAAACACAGAGTAATAAATTGTACAGACCAGATCCAGACAGGACTCAGACTAGACAGGTACATAGAACAGAGAGAAACCCTCTGCATAAATAACTCTAGGAATAATCCGGCAATGAAGCAGGGAAATGGGAAGCTAGAAGTAGCAAACACAATCAGAGGGAAAGGAGAACAGGTGTGAGAGAATTAACACAAATGCTGATAGCAAACTAGAAACAGCTGAGGGGAGTGAAGGTGCGTGTGGAAGAGAGTGAGTGAGTAACCAGTAGAGGGAGACAGAGACGGATACCGGACCCATGACAGCCGGGCTTTATATTTATGAATTAGTTTGTCCTGATTTTTATCTCTATACATTTTTTCATAATTTCAATTTATCTACACAATTCCAACTTTTTACCTCATAAATTTGTCATAATTATGACATTTTATTACAAAATTTCAGATTATCTCATAATTTTGACTTTTTATCTCATAATTTCAATTTTTGTCATAGTTATGATTTTTATCTTATAATGATGACAGTTTATTTCATAAATGTGATTTATATGAAATATGAAAACATGTTTTTCTGATGTGATGGATATGTGCTTTCCTGAGTGTAAGAAGAGTCATGATCATCTAGTTTCTAGATATTGCAGGACGATGCACACACTGAACATTAATTTAATATTTAATTTGGAGTTTTCTAAAAATCCCTAGTCATAACCATGTGCTAATCTTTGCCTTGGTGAATATCACTAACTAGCACAAGCTCATTCATATTGAAAGGTGGATTGTAAGGAGATAAATTCAGATGTTTTTCTGCACTAATGATGAAGAGTGCAGTTGTTTCTTGCTCAGATCAGATACACTAGCCACTAGAGGACGTGCTTCTCTTCCTGCATTGCCATATTAAAGCAGAATAACAGCCTCTTTTAGCCTGTCAGTCAAGCCAAAAAGGCCCTGAACTCCTGCTTTCTCTTGTGTTTGACCTTCGCCGCTTGAATTACACGCACACACACACATACGCGTGGTTGGATTAGCTGCGCGCTTCGCCTGCAGTGTCATGGCAAATACAGCCTGCATGTACTGTCCTAGATCTCAACTGTCTGCAAACTACTATTTATATTTATGACACTGACGCTCTTAAATTCTTCATTAATCCACTTAATATTTCAGAGCTGATTCATAAAACAGCTCTCGTCAGATGTGACAGGAATGATCTCATAGCGATTAAGAGGGAAGAAACACACACATAAGATCAATGACAAATAAGAATGTTTGAGATCTTAAACAGGAAAAAAATCGATTAAAATGAATGTGTCAGTTAGAACTGCTTTCCTTTTTTCATGTTATTTTAAATTCAGTCTATAAATTACCTGACCTTTACCCATACATTTTTTTGAATTCAAATATTTATATTTTAAACAGCTGCTTCTCTATTTTTTTATAATAATAATAAACATAAGCAATTTTTATGAACGCTTTCTTCCCCCCAGAGTGAGGGCATAAGGCTTCACCTTTCTTCCTCTGAGGTGATTAATGTGGTGAGCCTTGACCAGGATGAAACTGGATAATTTTCACCCTAGTCCATCCAGTATGAGGAGCTCTTGGAGGTGGTAACTAGGGCTGTATGAAAATTAAAGATTGATTGGCCCGATGAAAAGCAGGAAGACTATCCAAAACTGGATGAGCGCTTCCTGCGCTCCAAGTCATCTCCTCCATGCCTGAGCCTTCATTCTTTCCTGATTTCTATGCTGACGTTGCGAGATCGTGGGAAAGACCATACTCTGCTCGCATATTCAGCCCTAATGTCTCCAATTATTCCTCCAATTATGCCACTCGGAACTACTTCAGCTTTGGTAGGTAAAGCCTTCACGGCAGCGGGACAGGCTTGCACATGCCTGCATACTATTGTGGTGTTGCAGGCATACCAGGCTGACCTGCTCAAAGACCTGAACAAAGGTGAAGATTTTTTCTCCAATGACATCAGGGAGCTCTGGAGGGCTGCAGATTTGGCCACGGAGAGACATCTCTGGTTGAACCTGTTCAGCATGAGGGATAAGGACAGATTCTTCCTTTTTGTGTGCCTCGCTTACCCCTTCGGGCCTCTTCGGCTACGCAGTAAGCTTGGTCATCGAGAGGTTCCTGAAGGCTAGGAAGCAGGTGGCAGCATTCCATCAGTTCCCCTCCCGCTGGATCTTGGTCTCATGGGCTGCAGGGTGGGAGTTTTCTACCAACTCATACAGGGGCAGCAGATGAAGTGTGTCGCTTCCCGGGCTCTCAGATGAAGCCAACTAGGGAGAAGGTGGATCTGCGTACTGTCATTCTCTCAAGGAAGCTTTCGCTGCCTGTCTTTCCTCAGTGCCCTCGTGGTACTGGTCTGTCAACCTTGCCACCTCTGATGCTTCAGGGCACAGTGGTCTCCAGCAAGCAAACCTCTCAGTCTCTGCCCAGAAACTTAGTGGTCCTGGGAGGTTCGCGTCCTGCAGTGAGGATTCCAGAACAGCTGAATTGGTCGGTCTCTGCTGGTCAGCTGCTTCAGGGCATCAAGTCAGTTGTTCTGACAACACCAGAGACCAGTCCCGAGAAGCTGGTTCCCTTAGTAGACATTTTGGCTGCCTGGAGACGTCTGCCAAACGTGTTTTAGTGGGTTTTGCAGACAGTGGAAAGAGGCTACTGTCCGGTTCTTGTCCACCTCTATTCAACAGGGTTACACTTACTGTGGTATGACCTGAGCAGGCAATGGTGATGGAACAAGAAGTGGCTACCCTCTTGAGAAAGGAGGCTATAGAGCGCATCCCACCAGAGGGAGTCCGGCTTTTACAGCCGATACTTTATTGTTCCCAAGAAGGATGGGGGATTGTGTCCTATCATAGATCTGCGCCAATTCACCTGCAGTTCAGATTCAAGATTCTGATGTTGAAACAGATTGTGACGCAAATCAGGTCTGAGGACTGGTTCGTCACCATAGATTTGAAGGATGCATACATCCATGTCTCTATCCTACCCAAACACAGGAAGTTCCTGAGGTTCATTTTCAGGGGTGAAGCATACCAGTACCGGGTTCTTCCGTTCGGTCTAGCGCTGTCACCCTGCACTTTCACCAAGTGTGTGGATGCTGCCTTAGCTCCTATTAGACTCCAGGGAATAACAGATGACTGGCTGATCTTAACCCAGTCGTAGCAGATGGCAGTTGAGATGTTTTTCTTGTCCATATGAAAGAGCTGGAGTTGAGGCTAAACGCCAAGAAAAGTGTGCTTTCTCCGGTTTGGAGGACCACCTATCTTGGCATGGTGTGGGATTCAACAACGATGCAGGCACATCTGTCCCCTGTTCATATTAATTCGGTCCTTGCAGCCATGAACATTGTCAAGCTAGGCCAGTCACTCATGCAAAGCAGTTTCAGAGACTGTTGTGTCTGATGGCAGTGTCCAACATGATACCTTTTGGCCTACTGTACATGAGACTGCTGTACTCAGCACCAAGGGGTTTTCCCTGAGTGGCAACCCATTTCGTATTATCAAGTTCATGCGACGCTGCCTTCATGCCTTAGTCATGTGGAAGAAGACTTGGTTCCTGTCTCAGGGGCCTATTTTGGGTGCTCTGTTTCACCTTGTCATAATTTTTAATATGTTTAAATAAATGAACAGATCTGGACAAAAAGCCTCTTAAACACAATCAGCATTCATATAATGTCACTGGTTTCAGGTCTAATTGCAAAGAAACTTTCAACAGTTCAGACTGAATCCTCTCTGCAGTTAAAGAACCTCAAACACATTACATGACAGTCATGTTCAGCAGTCGATACTGTAGATGCTTAACATTTCATGCTGCTCTGTCACACAACTCAAAGCCAGTGTGTTTGAGTTGTTGAAGAGTTTTCATTGAGTTTCCTGGAAGACATGATTCACTGAGTGTAAGAAACATGTTGGAGTCCCCGGAGGGATTATATCAGTCTGAATGCATCATGAACTCAAGCCTGGAAGCCGAGCAGATGTCGTCTCTCAATCCTGAAATAACCCAAACACACATCCACATCCACCTGATTGATAAATAACATTCTATGAAAGGTGGACAAGAGCACGACAACCCCTGCATTTGAGTGAAACATTGAGTCTGTCTCTGTGACTCACAATTAATCATGCTTCTTTAAGAGAAGCAGAAAAAATTAAACATGCAACCTTAGAAGATTTTTTTGCTGTTGCATATGCTTTTCATAAAAACACTAAGCAGTATATGCATTTAGGCCTAAATAGAAGATTTATGTTTTTGAATTACATTTAAAATTACCATGCATTTAGAATATACAGTTTTAACATAAACTAATAAACTTAATGTGATGCAGATCAGTGGAGCAGGTCAGATTTCTGCAAAAGTAAAAAAAAAAAAAAAATGGCATATGTTATAAATAACCAGATTTATTTTTATCATCCATAAATCCAGTGTCTCATACAATCTCATACATTTTAACTAACTGAATATTGCCTGTTCCACAGATTGCCATATATATATATATATATATATATATATATATATATATATATATATATATATATATATATATATATATTTTTTTTTTTTTTTTACTTTTGAACTAAACCTTTTAACCAAACAGCTGCAGATGGAAACTAGAGCAGACTGGAACAGTGACAGGTGTGTGTGTGTGTGTGTGTGTGTTGTGTGTGATTCAGGGGAGTAAATCATGAGCCTTATTTCTCTGTTCTGTCAGATTTTACTGCTAACATTTTTTGGGTCTTTTTACACAAATATGCAAGTCAAACAAATGTTAACCTTAAATCGTAGCACTCACTCTGACCTTTAACCTTGACCTTTGACATCTGACCTTAAGGTCAGCAGGGTTCAAATAAGTGATTCTGTTTACATTCTTAAATCATGTTCATGGTCTTATTGTGAGCAACTCATCAGTGCATATTATAATAAAGACATTTGTGTAATTAATAAATAAATATGGATATTGGTCTTTTCTGAAACTTCTTCAAAACTTCTACAGTACAAAACAATGACTTGAATGCAGTGAAGTGTAAATCTAGTTCTAACCACGACCTTAAAAGATATATATATAACTGAATCAACACTGAGTTGAACTGAGCTGAATAATGACAATATAGTCTTAAGTAGAGCTGCTTTACAGCTAAAACTGAATCTTAAAAACATTCTGTACTGAATAAGGTGCTACAGAAATAAATGTGACCTTTGACCTTAACCCTGAACCATAACCATGACAGCGCTGAAGACACAAGTTTTCCCTGCAGGAATGATGGGAAATCACGTCTGATCAATTAGTGCCAGTGAAGAGACACGCTGCTGTTGACACATAATCGCATCAGTTCCTCTGCAGACGGCAGCTATTAGTCTCCATTTGAGCTTGTAATGTTGACGGCTCGTGTGTGACATTCAGACTGATATCCAAGACATCTGAGGAACCGTTTGCATAAGTGAAAAAAGAAAAAAAAAAAAAAGCCGCCATGTCACCGAAACTGCTGCATCATGGGATTTTTTGTGCAAACTGACAGGAGTAAAGGAGGTAATTTGTGTCTGAAACATATTTGCATACCTGAAGCACGAATCCTGCCCATTACCCAGCATCCTCTCTGCAAGGAGATCTTGGCAGGGCCTGAAAGCGCTTACTTCTCCCGTGCAATGATCTATCATTCCTCTCAGAGTCATCTGGTACCAAGCTTTTCCATTTGGAACAAATCTATTGGCTGGAGTTTCTGACTTGGACAGGCAGCAGTCCAAAAGGCCTCTAAAATTACCCAATAAAATCCAATGAAATAATGCAGGAAGAGCAAACCAGATTAGACCTGCTCCTGCTTGAATCATTTGGGGAGAGATCTGAAAATTGCATTTTTAATTGTGTTTGTCTCAAAGACCCTTCATGATGAGTTTATCCAGCTAACGGCTGTCTTAATTCTGCTTGTTTAGTTTGGGATTTATCCTGTGAATGCTGCGTGTTGATTCAGCGCTGGTGAAAATGATGCGATACAGAAACAGCATGTTGATATTCAACTGAAGTCAAGCATCATTAATATTTCTAGTATTTTCAGTGATCTGATCAAACCTCTAACATTAAGTATTTAACTTCAGCTTGTAACTGTGAAAACAAAAATTCCTATATACAAAATCTCAGCTGCATGTTTGTTATATGATTACATTAGGATTTATTAAAGATTATTATTTATTAAAGATTTTTTTTTTTTCCCTCAAAGCCTTCCCTTAAAACTTAGGAATTAAAAGCATATTCATAGCAGAGATGTATTCACATCATTATCTGTTTGAACATGTACTGAACATGTATTTTATCATTATCTGTTTTTAAGTCTGGACAAAACAGATCTAAGCATCACACACATTTATTATAGTTAACTAAATCTTAAATCTTTTATTATTTGAAGTAAAATGAACTTTAACTGAAAAAGTAAAATATTAAATTAATTAATTAATAAATAATAATAATTATAATAAATCAGCAAGTTGCCAAGGCAAAATTTTTCATTGTCATTTAGTTTAACTTGATGTACTTGATGTAAAACTAAGACTAAATATATATAAAATTTTCAACATGATTCCGGATTGTTGGTTGTGCTTCTGATTCCAGATCTGTCCTGTCCAGACTGAAAATGATGCAGAAATATATTTCTACCAGAACCTGAACAGAACCATATCAGAGAAACACACCTGCAGGAAGTTGGGACAGAAAGATGGTGCACTTCCTGTTAGTGATGTAGCGAGGCAGCCATCTTTTGGCAGCAACACTGAAGATGATTATTTTAGATCTGCTCAGAAATAGATTTACTGTAGTTTTCTGAACTTAGCCAATACCCAATATGTACGGTAACTATGGTAACCAAACAAGTATCATCAAACAGCTGTGTTCATTTAGAAGAACTCTCACTGCTTTTTCTGAATTCTGTCCTACAAACTAAATGTCAATTTAGTTTGTAGTACAGTCTATTCCCAGAATAAAAGTGCCAAGTTTTAATTTGACATGAAGTTAAATCATCATTCAGATGTTGATAGTGTAATAATTGGTGTGCTGATGCACCAGGCTCTCATGGGTTCTGAGCGCGAGGACCTGCGGTGTAATGACCATCTGCCTCCTCTGATAAGTGCTGCAGTCTCTGCACTCATAAACGCTGACCTGACTCTCACCGGGAGCAAACGTCCTCACACCCTCCACAAGACACATCCAACCTTCCCAAAATAACCTGAGTGTGTGCGCTTCAGTCTCAGGGTGTTCAAAAGTGTTTGAGGTGAGAATTACTGGGATTATCATCCTTAAATCGCTGTTATCACAGACAGTTTCAGCTGAGGTTTTCTTGGCCTGCATAAGGGAAGCAGCCTTGAGTGTGTGTTAGCATGCAAAAACACTAAATGTAAACATGCACAATGTTTAAAGTGCTTTAAGTTATTCCATTTGGAGTGTGGATTGTGTGAACACACATATTTTATACCCAGCTAACAATTCTGGTTCCCAGAATGTTCCCATAACACACATTTTAACATTCTCTGTTGGTTAGCCAGGAAAGCCTATTCAGCAAAAATATATTTGCTAAAATTTACATAAAAATATTTTCAACCAATATAGGCCTATTTTGGGGCTTTTTTAATTTTAATTTTTAATTTTTATTTTTTATAAATATATTTAAAAAATGTAAAGATATTTTAAAAGCTTATTTTTAAAGGTTATTTTGCCGTCCATATATTTGAATCCAAGAAAGTACATTTACATATGTCACATCCGAAGGAAAAACAACATTTGTCATCTTGTAACACATTTAGGCTAAATATATGCTATTGCAAATTTGGAAAGTATTTTCTTGCCCCGGAATACATTTTTAAATATGTTTTGGCATATGAAGATCGAAATATATTATTAATTTCATATTTCACTGAGCTTAACTATTTACACCATATATTTAGTATGTATTTAACCCCCCCATATTTTATTCAGTGCTTAAAAAGCCAACAGGCACAATGTGCAGCAATTAACTGCACTGGATTGTAAAGGAAACACTAACACTTTAATCCACTTTAATCCATACAGACAAAGTCTTGTTAAACAAATAAGTGAAGTCTTCATTTTTCAATTCCAAATCTATCAAACATTTCTCAACATGTCACAATGTGGAATCACAGTGTTGCGACAATGTCTCCCTCTGCTGGTGACAGTGACACACACCATACGGCAAACAGAAATGATGTCCCCATTTCAACATCGAATAAAAATAGGCAAAAATTTAAACCAAGTTATTACATTATCCCTTTATGGTACGGAGTTGCCATATTGCAAAAATGTATTTTCTGCAAATTTCAAAAATTGCAATTAATTTCTAAAAATGCCCTTGTCATTAAAAAACTAAAATAAGTAACATAAAAATATACTAAAAAATTAAAGATATTGTAAAAACAACTACAAAAATAAACATCAAAATAACAAAAACAATTAACTATGGGAATTAAAAGGGCAGGCCTTTAAGTCACATGACATCTAAATGTCCGTCCAAAACTCTTTTTCCGACTGTCACTCTCACACAGAAGACACCTGTTGAACTGCTCCAGAAATAGCTCTGTCAATCTCTCTCTCTCTTTTTTTGCAACATCTTTGTTAAGTAAATGAGACATTTTTATTCACAACTTAACTTTGTCTAACGTAGTTTTACTGTAAATTGAGAAAATGTCAATGTTTCCATATATGGCAACGCTGTACAACAGTGGAATTGCAGTAATTTCCCATTGGGATTTTATATAAATATGCGTTTGTGTGTATATATCTCGGGTATATATATATATATATTTCATGGTTAGAAAACAAAAATTTGAATATAATGCATGTTATAATTTATTAATTTAGTGAATACATCTGTAATATATGTAAAATTACCAGAACAAAAATATTATTATTATTATTATTATTATTATTATTACTACTACTAACTACTACTACTACTACTATTACTACTACTACTACTACTATTGGACACGTAACGTTACTTAGACAATAGCGTTTTTTAAGTACCTTAAATTAAATACAATAGCTATGTATCATGATATTTAGACCTGTAATTTATATTGAACATCATAAAAATACATTTCCCATGCACCCTTTCGGGGTTAAATTATGCTCATTTCCGCTTTCCGACGCAACTCTTAACCAAGCAAAACGACGTATTGACGCTGTTTCTACCACAGATGTTTATACATATGTATATCTACAGATATGCATTAATACATAGTTATATATATCTATGGTTTCTACTGTAGGAATAGCGGCTAGAATGGAAAGCAAATATATAGTAGGCGGGGCTTAGCGCGGCCCGGATGTTGTCCACTGTATTTTTGTCAATTCTATAAAAGTTTCTTTTTGTCATTATTCAGGTGTGGTTTCTTCATTCAGCCCTGCTGCTGGCGAATTGTCAGTATATATTTGATATATAAAATATTTGATGTTCCCATTAAATGAATCGTGAGATTAGAATGCGCTTCAGTCGAGCGCCCCGCTGGGCTCACGTGGCGCCCGATGGTTTCTAGGCAGGTAACTAGGAAGTGAAAGCGCTGAACTCCTCCTCCCGCGTGTATCCGCAGGAACCGGCGGCAGCGTGACGCGGGTGGAAGAGACCGAGAGACCGGAGTGACACAGCCAGGTATTTATATTGAACAAATGGTTTATATGGGGTTTTAAAGAGAATCTGGAGTTTACTGTTAGTGTACTTCGACGTGTACCATACTATTTGTACGGTAACGTTACCTCAAAGAATACAATAACACCTCCGGGGTAAGTTACGCGTCAGAAATGAGGGTAATACCGTGGTACTTTGTGGTACTTTTTGTTAGTGCGGCCTTGGGGAGCGAAGAGGGGCGTCAAGTAACCGTTTACCGGGCGCTAGTGTGGACGCGCTCGTCCGGGCCGGACAAACGCACGCACGCACGCGCACACGGGTCATGTCGGTCACGGTTTTAACGGCAGTTTCTTTCCGCTGTTGTAGGACTGAAGATGGCAGATGATCCGAACGCGGCGGACAGAAACGTGGAGATCTGGAAGATAAAGAAACTCATCAAGAGTCTACAAGCGGCGAGAGGGTGAGTGTGTGTGTGTGTGAAATCGCCAAATAAACCTCGTGTGTGTGTGTGTGTTTGTTTGTTTGTGTACGTACTTTACCATATTTTGGGGACAAATCTGTACCCAAAAGTCGGCAAAACCTGACAGAATCGCCAAATAAACCTCCATTTTGAAACGTCCTCATTTGTAAAACTGGTCTAAAAATAAAGTAAACAAAGTTTTTCAGAAAAGGTAAAAATGCAGAAAGTTTTCTGTGAGGGGTAGGGGTGTGCTTAGGTTAAAAAGTGTATATCTATCAGTATATAAAACAATAGAAGTCTATGTAATGTCCCCATTTAGATAGCTAAGTAAACATGCATGTGTCTGAGAAAGAAACACTTAATTGTGTGTTTGCGTTGCATGCAAGTGTTTTAATGTTGTGTTAGTTTAGTGGTCGACAGATTGACTGGGAACTGAAAATCTGAAGTTTCAACCCCACAGAGATTAATTTATTGCACATTAACACATGTATTTATAAAAATGACATTTTGTATATCATGTAATTCATATGTTGAGCTGAAGGATGATATGCACGCACACACAGTTAAATTTAATGTGGTTTTCTTCATAATCCCTGAAGTGTAAGTATGAGCAATAGTAGTGGTGATCCCTGCCTTTGTAAACAGCACTTAGCACAAGTTACTCCAATCTCAGGGCCAGGCAGCTCTCATGATAGTGTGAGATACTTCACTTCAGACCTACTGTGTGTGTGTGTGTGTGTGTGTGTGTGTTTGAGTTTTGAATCACGGTGAGTTTCAAACAGGTGTGTTAAGTGCCTCATAATGACTATAATCGCTCATTAAACAGTACATTTATTGTTGGCTCAGATAAGAGTCTTGGTCAGGGACACAGTTGTGATTGTTCATGATCAGCTTTTGCTGGATTTGAGCCTACAACCTACGTTTTGTCAGTCATTTGTTGTGGGTTTTGAAACGGGGAGATAGTTGAAGAGGAAGGAAATGCATTGCTGGATGGAGATTGTGGATCCGTGAGCACTTTATCGAGGGTAAAGCTTGTGTACATATGGGTCTGTTTGAAGAAAAACCACTGTGTGTGTGTTAGAGAGGGTTTAAATGCGTCATCGGCATGACACTCATGCTTTCATTCTGACAGGTAGTTATGTTGAGCGTTACAACAATACAGACCTTCATTGAAGGGTAACTTCTGTGTGTGTGTGTGCGCACCGCACATGATAAGAGTAATTAATGCCCACATAAAGTCCCACATCAGAAACTGAAACTCTTTGTTTTCATGCTTGCGTGCCGCTGACCTTCATGCCACGTGTGTGTGTAAATAAACCAGAGTGTGTTGGTGTGTGTCTGTGTTTTGGCACCAGCGTGACCCTGTTAACTCCTCACAGCTCAGTGTGGACGGTGTAAACCCAGCGTTTGAAGTCAGTCTCTGTTTTAGCAGTGGTTTGTGTACGAGAACTCTAGAAATGCCACTTTCACAATACTGAGGCCTTTGACCTCTATGTGACTCTCTGACTATAGTCTAATAACTAGTGAGCTACCCAGCTAGGCAGCATTATAAGGGATCATACGTGTGATTGTTGATCCAGGACATATAGAGAAGGCAATCCCAGGATGCACTGTGATGGGAAAAATCTATCCAAGATGGCAAACAAACTGATTTTTCAAAGTTGTAAATAAAACAAAGATTACTGGAGTGTATTATAGAAGAAAATACCGTTTCACACTTTAATTCAATGTGTAACTTGCTGATTCTTTGTGATTGGGTCAAGGACAAAAAGCACCAAAACTAAAGTTTAATGCAGCTTTGTTTTTAGAATGTGTGCTGTTTAATTGTTCTGAACAAAAAATAACGACTACCATACTTTTTACCATGATTCACAGAAGGCACCCACTGAAATGTAATTCAGTGTATCAATAGATCATATAACAAAAAATCTTGTCAGGGATACATAGACAATAAGACCACATTAAAAATCTCTATTTAAGGATCAAAGTGCAACCCTAAAATACTAATCAGATGTCATTTAAAATCTTTAGCTATCTTCGCCTCTATCTTTCAAATCGCTGGGTTTCACCTAGTGGCTGAATAACGCTGGAACATTATTTCATCCACATTTTAGCATGTTATCATACAAGTTATTTGAAACATTAAAGTCGACACTTTAGTAGCATTCAATATCCTTTCTATGTATATAAAATCACTTTTGTAAATTTAATTTGATGGAAACACCAAAATGGGACATCTTGTCTTTGACCCAATTATTTTTTAGCAATTTCTAAATGAAATTATTTCTTCACCATTTTTTTGTTAATACAGAAAAGTAGTAATTAAAATAATGAAAGATTTTGAAAGATCTGGTCAGTTCATGTCCTTTTATCTCATTGAAAATTGTTTCACCCTGGGAAATGTCAAAAAATGGTTTGCAAATGCCAATTTAATGTTGACTTTTCATCTTTACTTAGATATTGTATGTTTATGATACTTGTCAAATCTTTATTATTTGTGAAATATGCTAGCAGTAAAAATTACATATTTCTCTCTGTCACTTGTTTGATTGACAGTAATTTGTCAGTTTGATATATTCAGCTCGACAAAACTCAGTTCCTTAATTTTAACCACTAGATAATATCACTTGCAATGGTCATGTTCATGAGTTTGATTCCCAGGGAACGATGTACTGATAGAATGTGTACTTTGAATACAATGTAATTCGCTTTGGATAAAAGTGTCTGCCAAAAGCATAAATGTATATGAATAATGTTGGCGTTTGTTTCTCTCTCTGTCAGTAACGGGACCAGCATGATCTCGCTCATCATTCCTCCTAAAGATCAGATCTCCAGAGTGGCCAAGATGTTGGCGGATGAGTTCGGGACAGCATCAAACATCAAGAGTCGAGTGAACCGGCTGTCAGTGCTGGGAGCCATTACTTCTGTGCAGCAGAGACTCAAACTCTATAACAAAGGCTTTCTAAAAAAAAACTAAAAACAAACACAACTACATTAGGGCGATATGGCAAAAAAAATATCGTATCATGTTTTTTTTTAGTTTGTTTGTTTTTTCAGGAAAATCATGATTCCTTGTCATGTTGGTTTTATTATTTTGCAAGTTGTCTGAGCAGTACAGACAAACTCATTTCCATTTTTTAAAAACAAAGCCTTACAGGGTAACAAAAAAAACAAAACAATGGCAGACATTTAGGCCAAAGTGGGCGAAGATAAAAATCACTCTCATTATTTTATCATTGTTATTAAAAATAAGAACCAAAGTTACACATTACAAACACACATAATATAC
Source organism: Cyprinus carpio (assembly GCF_018340385.1). Taxonomy (NCBI): domain Eukaryota; kingdom Metazoa; phylum Chordata; class Actinopteri; order Cypriniformes; family Cyprinidae; genus Cyprinus; species Cyprinus carpio. Next base: position 9,754,863 of record NC_056585.1, read on the forward strand.
AAATAAAACTAACAGTGCTTTAATTTTCAGGTACAGTAGGTGTATTTAGCAGTAGCATTCAAATTGAATGAACAAATAAATAAAACAGTATAAACACTTCACTATATAAATTATACGTTGATTCTTATTAAAGCAACTGTAATAAAGTTCTTCACTCGAGCGGTGAGTGATTTTTCTCTTTTGTTGTTTTATTAACATTAAAGGAATAGTTCACCACAAATTAAAATTGTTATCATTTACTCACTCTTAAGCTGTTTTAAACCTGAATGAGTTTCTTTCTTCTGTTGAACATAAAAGTTTTTTATTACAGCAACCTTTTAATTTCAGCAATGAATTGGAGTAAAAACATAATTATATCATTAAAAAGTTGATGAAACTGCCTTATGTACAATTTAGGTTTATACAACATTTTTTTTTATTTGAGTGGTGATTAATTAGTTGATTATTAATTAGCAGTTTGTTTGGTTTAAATAAACAATTTTAGTGCATCACTATTGCTAATAATTACCACAATAGTTTAATGTTGGTTAATGTATAAAAGCCTACAGCAGTTATAACAAAAAAAAAATGTCAACTACATCCATACTCCGAAACTCCATTACCCCATAACCATACTGTACTTCACTATTTCACCATAGTATTGATGGTTTTGGTGTGTATTTGCAGTGCCCCATAATGGTCTGGTGGTTTACTGCGGCACCATAGTGACAGACGAAGGCAAAGAGAAGAAAGTCAACATCGACTTTGAGCCGTTCAAACCCATCAACACCTCTCTGTACCTCTGTGATAACAAGTTCCACACAGAGGTAACATCACCGTCCAAATCAAACATGTTTCATTGTTTCACAAAGCTCATTATACCTGAGATGCTGTATAATCGTCTGTCTTTATCTAGGCTCTGACGGCGTTGTTGTCAGACGACAGTAAGTTTGGATTCATAGTCATTGATGGTAGTGGAGCTCTGTTCGGGACTCTGCAGGGAAACACCAGAGAAGTGCTGCACAAATTCACTGTGGACCTGCCCAAAAAACATGGTAATCACTAGAGCTGCCCTCGAGGAAAGATTTTTCTAGTCAACTAGTAGTTGTTCATTTTAAGCAATTAATCGACTAATAATAATGAGCCTTTAATTGCTTATAGCCTATCAGCGCTCAAGCGCAAGCATAAAACTTACCACAGCACACCGGCAGAAGTAATGATTATGAACTCGTCAGGGAAAAAAAACAGCAAGAAGACTGCCTTAACATTATAATAATTCATTGATAAGCTAGTGTTTTCTGTATTTTTGGCGACAACACTGACTCGTCATCTCCACAGCGGACGTGCATGTTTCATACAGATTGCATAATCTGAAAATATTTGACTTGGTTCATTTATCATTTTTTTTTTAACTTCCCAAATTCACATATACCAAGACAGCAAAAAACACACAGTGCTCAAGTTCACAGAGATCTAGACAGCAGAAAGCGCACCCTGTTTGCTTTCATTGTTTTACGTTCTGTTGTTATTGTGAGTGCACACAAGTAAAAGTAAACCTTTTACAAATCAAAAGATGTATTACTCTGTATGAGAAAAAAAAATTATGGAGTATTTTAAGTTAAATGCAAATGATCGCCTCCAAGTTAACGGTCATACATATTCAGCTTCCACACTCCGCACAAATACGTTAATAGCACACACTTTTCTAGGTTGACATTGGAGCGAGCGGCCATATAATGTTGCTACTTACATGTTTCAGATGATAAGCCACACCATAACACTTGACTTTGATGTGATATCATTGGCGTGTGTAAGGCTCATAGAAAACTAAGATGGTTTCAGTGCACTTAGTATTAAGCCATTAAGCTAGTTTCAGAATTCAGCCTTCTCTTGAGACTTGTGAGTACAAGTTCATAGACATTTTAATAGCATCTGTCATGCAAGCATCAGCAGCATATCAGTGTTAGATTTGGTAAGTAGGCTTCATTTGCATCACTGCATTCATTTGCATTATATAAAAATGATCTGTAGTTAAACAGTGCTGATTGTTATGTAACACATGTGTATACAAATTAAAATGATGTAATTTTTTTATGTGTTATTTAATGAAATATTGTCTTGATTTTAAAAGGTAAACATAATTATTAGCCTCATATAAATGCATAAATATTAACATTTTATTATAATTTCTAGCCATATTTTCTTAATAGTAACCGTGTCGTTTTTCTCCGGGATATTTTACTTCTTGCATAAACATTTTTAGCTTGTTTTATTTTTTCAAATGGTTACTCTTAATTTTTTTATATAAATGCATCAATATGGAAATTTTATTTTATTTTAGCTATATTGGCCAGTAACTGTGTAATCTTAGTCTTACTCAAAGTTTCTCTGGTCTTCTATTCTAGGATGTTATTTTATAGAATTAAATGCATTTTTATTTGCATTTTTGCATCTTGCTATCTTTCTAATAATTACCCTTTTAATTTTAGAATAAATGCATAATTATTGAAATTAAGGCTAAAATAAAATTCAGAGTAATCTTCACTCAGTTTTTTTTTTTCTGTTCTTTTTGAATGTTATTTTATAGAATTAAATGCATAAACATAAAAAGATTTACTCTGTCAGGAAGAGGAGGTCAGTCCGCGCTGCGTTTCGCTCGGTTACGGATGGAGAAGAGACATAATTACGTGAGGAAGGTGGCAGAGACGGCCGTGCAGCTCTTCGTATCCAACGATAAAGTCAACGTGGCCGGACTGGTGCTGGCCGGATCTGCAGATTTCAAAACGGAGCTCAGCCAGTCAGACATGTTCGATCCGGTAAGAAAGAAAGCGGATTGGTTGGTAGTTGTTGGCCTCTGATTAGTTGAATTCACTTTCTATAAAGTCGTTGTTAAGAGAAATATGTAGAAATATTCAGAGAATTATTTTGTTCTGTATGTGGTTCACCAAATTGCAGCTTCTTTGTGATTGGCTAAAGTCTGACTTTCTAACATCAGTTTGTTGTCTCTGATTGGTTGCAGAGGTTACAGGTGAAAGTGTTGAAGCTGGTCGACATCTCTTACGGAGGAGAAAACGGCTTCAATCAGGCCATCGAACTGTCCGCTGAGGTCCTGTCCAACGTCAAATTCATCCAGGAGAAAAAATTAATAGGTAAATGTTAATTCTCACAAAGATGCAATTCTGTATCGTATGCATCTCTAACAACAGCACAGTCTAATTCTGCGTCCAGAGATCATTTTATAACCAAACAACCATTTCGCAAAACACGAGTTTTGCTCGTGCAAACCCCAGAGAGCCCTTAAAAAGTTCTTAAAGTGCCTTAAAGGGATAGTTCACCCCAAAATGAAAATTCTTTCATCGTTTAAGTTTCTTTCTACTGTTGAGCACTAAAGAAGATATTTTGATGAATGTGGGTAACCAAACAGTTTCTGGTTCCCATTGACTTCCATAGTATTTTTTATTTTTTCTCCCATACAATGGAAGTCAATTGTTTGGTTAACAGCATTCTATTTTTGGGTGAACTATGCCTTTAAATACTATAAGAAAAGACTTAATTATCATTTTAAGGAGAAAATACAATATCGATTGACCCCTAATTTGTATGTATTGATGCACAATTCAGTACATACTGTATGTACGCCACTAGTCAAAAGAAGTGGCTTCTGCTCACCAAGGCTACATTTATTTGATTAAAAATACAGCATATTAGAATGATTTCTGAAGGATCATGTGACACTGAAGACTGGAGTAATGATGCTGAAAATTCAACTCTAATAAATTACACTTTCACAATATATTTACATAGAGAGCACTGATATTAAATTGCAATACTGTAATATTTCACATTCTTATTATATTTTTGATCATATTTGTAAATTTGCTGTTACCCTGTCAGTTGAATGTGGAAAATAAATAAATTCTGAGCTACATAATTTATTTTGAGATTGTATTCATCCTCAAAAGCCCTTAAATTGACTTTACAATTTCTCCAGATTCTCTGGTTTCTTTAGAATTTCTGAAAGCGCATTTAGCTTGTCACACGTTTGACTAGTTTGCTAACCTAAACGAGTCGAAAGCATTAATAGCGGTGTTCTGTGTCTCAGGGCGATACTTCGATGAGATCAGTCAGGACACAGGGAAGTATTGTTTTGGTGTGGACGACACACTGAAGGCGCTGGAAATGGGAGCCGCTGAAATTCTCATCGTCTATGAAAACTTGGAGACGATGAGATACGTCCTGAAATTGCACGGCGCGGAGGTCAACGGTTCGGAGAACGGTAAGGAGACACACACGGGACAGTCTCAGATTAAAGATATTTTCACCTGCCTGTCACCTACTTTCAGTGCATTTCAAATAATTAAATCACATCAGAAATTGGAAAATGGATCATTCCTGTCTTCTGATTGGTCAATCCTGTGTTGCAGTGGCAATATAGTAACAGCTATATATGTGATTATATTCTCTATTCAGTACAGCCTCTTGTGCCTTCAAGCGCTGCGTGTCAGTGTGTTCAGTGTAAACATTCTCAGTGTTTCTCTTTTTACTGCAGGATGTTGTTTCAACAGATAGTAGGAGATTAGATTGTGTCAAGTGGGAGTGCTTCTGTAATGTCTCTTCACTGCTGTGTGTTTCAGATGAGAAAGTCATTTATTTGACCCCAGAGCAAGAGAAGGACAAATCACACTTCATAGACAAAGAGGTATGTGTGTGTGTGTGTGTGTGTGTGTGTGTGTGTGTGTGTGTGTGTGTGTGTGTTAGCATACATTTGGTATTATTTTATAGTTTTATTAATATTTTAAATGAGCTTATAGTTTTTACATTTGTAAAGAAAAGTCCTCAAATAAATATAATATTTAATAATATTATAAATAATCTAAATATATATACACCATGCAATAAATAAACACAACAAGCTTCATCTTTTTACATTTGTAAAGAAAAGTCCTCAAATGAAGATATGCATGAAGACACCATGCAATTCATTATCATAACACTTTTGCACAGTTGAGAGCCCTGGTCATTTGTGACAGGTGTAATGTTTGATTGTGTGTTTGTGGTGTTGTTGTGCGGGTCAGACGGGTCAGGAGCACGAGCTCATCGAGTGCATGCCACTGCTGGAGTGGTTCGCCAACAGCTATAAGAAGTTTGGAGCGACTCTGGAGATCGTGACGGATAAAAGTCAAGAGGGATCGCAGTTCGTCAAGGGTTTCGGAGGAATTGGAGGTGAGCAGATACTGAATCTAGATTTGTTTATAAACGAAAAATGATGCAAATGTTGATATAGAATCTTATTATTGTTATTATTATTTTTTTTTTTTACCAAAATGTGTCTCTTTATTAGGTATTTTGCGGTACCGAGTGGATTTCCAGGGGTTGGAATACCAGGAAGAAGATGAGGAGTTTTTTGATTTGGATGACTACTAGGTAGTTGAGAATGAGCTAGAGAGAAATCAGTGAAGATTTGAGGAATCATTGGGAAAAAAATAGTTCTTAATTACCAAATTCTAACCAAAAAAAAAAAAAAAACAACAGTTTGAGAAGTGTGTCATTTGTCAGTCAAATGAAGGACAGAGTCGTTCATGAATAATTAAACGGCCCTGCCTTCAGAGCGTTCTGATTGGACAGGACTAATTTGTTTATTCTCTTCCCCTGTTTGAGTTTAGGTCGCTGGAACCTTCAGACTGTTTTGAAATAAGTTTATTTTTCTTTTTATTCTCTGTTCCCTATTTTTCTTCTCTTAACTTTTCCCCACTATAAATCCACCACTAGTTCTCCTCCTTTAGTTCTCTTCCTTTTTTTTATTTTTTTTAATTGCCAATTGCTGCTGCTGTATTTTATGACAGTGTGGTGTTTTTTACCTGGGTTTCTGTAATGAATGGGGGAAAATAAAATAAATTTGAAAATGCTAAAACCTGCTGCCTTCTATTGGTGTTTTACTGATGTGTGCTCTATATATTCCCCAAAAATGTGCAGGTCATATTTGTGCTTCTAGATTTTCACATATTAACATTTTTAGACAAAGAATAATTAACTGTTGTATCATACTATATGAACACAACTGCAAAAACTTTCTTCCCTCATTATTTTTATTATACCAATTAAGAAATAGAATGAATATTAAGAAAAAAAATGTAAATCAATGTACAGGTTATTATAATGTACAGATTTGTATAAGTCTGGAAAAGTTTAGAGAAAAAGTCTAAAAGTAAATTAATAAAAATATTGATTAAAATAAATAATTTTACTTGAAAAGTGTTGTCAATCAAATTTAATTAAATAAAACCTCTAACATTACTATAGTGATTAATAAACTTAAAAATATATTGTAATTGAAGATATGTGTTGTTTTCACAATTTCAAAATCCATAATATTTTTCATGTTTATAGGATTTTTATAAATTTTGTGTAGTTTTAAAATATAGTATATTTGCCTTTTATTTTTTTTAGGGCTGGGTCCCTCACATGAGAATAATCATATTTGGGGGTTTGTGGCATCTGAAAAATGTAAAACCTCTAATGAAAAACCCAGTTTAGTAAAGATGAAACAATTTTTGCAAACTCAAAGAAAACGTATAGGATGATTTTATTATTATTATTATTATACATTTTGGATGGTTATGATCATTTTTATTAATTTATAATTAAGACCCTTCTAAACAATTAAAATTAATATAAATTATTTTTGCAAGACCGTTACATCTAAAGAGGTCTGTGGGTTCATTAGATGTTTTTCTCTATTGATGGGGAAAGACCCAACCAACAACAGAAGGAGCCAATCAACTGAAAGCAGGCTTGACTACAACCGCCCCTCGTCTCGGTTTGACCAATCAGATTGTCTGCAATTTAAAGTAGCTGCACGTGGCGCCGCCCCCTCGCAGACGCAGCGCAGATCCCGAAACCGATCGCTGCTGGTTTTGCAAACTAAAAGTCCTAGTATGATTGCGACTAAAATTTTTGCACGTGTACTCTTACTTTGATTTCTGCTTAAGGACCTGAAATTCAAAGACTAATGTCAAATAAAATATATAATGTTATGGATAGTAAAAATATAGTTACATAAAATATAAAACTATTATTGAAATAGAGTAATATATCATTAATAATATTATTTTAGAGGTTATAACAGAAAACTAAATTGTGCAATTGTAATTAGTTAATTATTTTTATTAAATAATGGTATGTTTCATGGTATATTTCACTTTTTGTAGTATTGTCAACATATATATATATATATATATATATATATATATATATATATATATATATATATATATATATATATATATATATATATATATATATATATAATCTATTTATTTATTTATTGCTGAACATTTAACCATATCTATTCCTATTTTCCAGTGTTTGCATTCCAGTGTTTGCATTTAATATTATCTAAAGATTACCCAAACAATGAATCAGCATTGTAACTAATTTAAAACAACTGGACTTGTTTTATTAAGTGTGGGTTTCACTCTGGCCTAGGACTCTTATTCTGCTGTAATGTCGGTGTGGCTCCATGTTTTGTGGGCGTTTGTTATTTCTCTCTTCGCTCGGTTTCACGGACAGGTTTCCATTTTCACGGTTGGCTTCAACCAGAACAACAATAATATGGATCCGGACATCGAGGACAAAACGCTGGAGCTGATGGTGCGTGCGGAACAACACACACGACACGGTCTGAATATGTGATGCTCGCGCTGGTGCGGATGTTTATGTTTGTTGTAACGCAGTGTTACGCGGGCTAGAGAAGGAGGAGGACAAAAACACCGCGGCGGCCCGAGCAGATACAAAACACTCGGCTGTTATCATGTTGCGCTGTAAGGATTGATACAAGTTTTGTCATTAAACCGACTTTTCGCTCATGTTTTGACGAGTGTGTCGCGTGTGGATGTTGAGGTTTGCGTTCGCTGGTCATTGCGGCACCGCTGCGCCACAGCACGCGTCGTATATCACAGGCGTCATGCGCTTTATATATCATACACATATGCACTTGACCAGGTGTACACAGTCTGTTTGTGAATCTAATATCACATACATATGCACTTCATGAGTCGTGTATAGTGTACATGCGCGGTATATGTGTGTGAGTCGTATATTAATTAAATGAATATACGCGTTTGATACATCAGTTATATTCGCTTCTTATAGTTATTAATATGTATATATGATTCATACAGTGTATACGCGTTTGATAGGCTAGATCACATTGCCTGTATTCGCTGTACTCTTTTTTTTTTTTGAGCTTCATTTATCACACGAGTTTCATATATTAAATAATGTGTATATGCCGCATGTAGATTATGATTTTCATATATTAAACAATCTGTATGTGTTTCACAAATCACATGCAATCTATATGTGCTTCATATATTAAATAATCTGTACAAGCTTCATATATAAAACAATCTATTTGCGCTTCGTATTTCACATTGTCTGTATGAACATATGTAAACAATCTATAAGCGCTTCCTATAACATTTTGTCTGTATGAGCTTAATTTATTAAACAATCTATATGTGCTTTACAAATCTGATGCAAAATATATTTTCTTTTCATACATTTCATCTAGTCTATGCTTCATATGACACAGTCTACATGTGATTCAAACAGTGTATGTATATGCAATCTATATATCACATATCGTCTATTTATGCTTAATTTTTCACACACTATATAGTCTCAAATATCACATACAGTCAATATGTGCATATCTAAATGTGGAATCCAAATATACAGAATCTGTATGTGCTTCAATGCCCTACACAACCTATATGTCATTCATTCACTATGTAAACAGTCTAATATGTATTTAATACCACTTATATGTGTCCTGGATGTTTATGTGCTTCATTTATCGCAGTCTTTGTGTTTCTTATAGGGTAAACTCTATATGTAGTCATAATGTGCTTTCTATAAGCATCATGTGTCACAAAGTCTATTCATGCTTATGACATTGTTCACTTTGCATAAAAAAACATCTAAAAACAAATGAGTAATTAGTAATGTTTATGCTATTCACATTTATGCATAGTTGAATCTCAGTGTAAACGATGCACAAGGGGCTGTAACCACTAACTAGTTCAGTCTCTCTAGACCTGTCATGATTATGCTAGTCTTGATCTGGGGTCATGTTAGGTTGAGTTTAACAACAGGCTCTCTGTTAAAGGCCAGCTGCCTGGAGACACAGTGCCTGGTTTGTTTTGAATGGGATTTGGAGTTTTGGATGCAGATCTATGAATGGTTATTATTAGTGCGAGGTCTAGTAAAATAGTAAAACATGAAATGGCCAAAATATGTAAAGGGATATTTTACACAAAAATGAAAATGCATAATTTATACTTAGCTTTGTTCTAAACCTGTATGCGTTTCTTTCTTCTGCTGAACACAGAATAAGATATTTTGAAGAATTTGGGTAACTAAAGAGTTTCTGGCCCCCATTTTTCAGTGTTACCAGAATTTCTTCTTTTGTGTAAAACAAAGAAACGCATACATGTTTGGAACGACTCGAAGGTGAGTAAATTATGACAGATTTTCATTTTTAGGTGCACTTTCCCTTTTTACGGTTTTAATAACTTATCAAATTAGCTGTGTTTTAATACATGTTAATTATAATAATATTAATAGTTTAAATTATGCATATATGTGTGTGTATATACACACACTACCAGTAAAATGTTTGGGATCAGTAAGACTTGTAATGTTTGTTTAAAGAAGTCTCTTCTGCTCATTAAGGCTGCATTATTTGATCAAAAATACAGGAAAAAAAAAAAAAATCTTGCAAAATGTTATTACAATATAAAATAATGGTTTCTATTTTAATATACTTTCAAATATAATTTATTTCTCTGTCGTAAACCTGAATTTCCATCAGCCCTTACTCCAGTATAAAGGTCACATGATCCTTAAGAAATCACTCTAATATGCTGATTTATTATTAGAATTATCAATGTTGGCAACAGTTGCCAAATATTTTTCGGGAAACTGCAATACTTTTTTCTGGATTCTTTGAGGAATAAAAAGTTAAAAAGAACAACATTTATTCAAAATATAAATCTTTTCTAACAATATTAATCTTTGTTATAACTTCTTAACAATTTAACATATCCTTGCTGAATAAAAGTTTTAATTTCTTTCCAAAAAAAAAAAAAAAAGAATAAAAATTTACTGACCTCAAACTTTTTAACTATAGTATAAATTGTTAGAAAAGATTTCTATTTTAAATAAATGCTCTTCATTTTAACTTTTTATTCATCAAAGTATCCTGAAAAAAGTATCACAGGTTCCAAAAAAATATTAAGCAGCACAACTGTTTCCAGCATTGATAATTCTAATAATAAATCGGATTATTAGAGTGAGTTCTTAAGGATCATGTGACCTTTATACTGTAAGTAATGGCTGACGGAAATTCAGCTTTGCGACAGAGAAATAAATTGATAATCAGCATATTAGAAGGATTTCTGAAAGATCATGTAACACTGAAGACTGGAGTAATTAAGCTGAAAATTCAGCTTTGAATTGCAGGAATAAATTAGATTTAAATGTATATTTAATATTTATTAAAATAGAAAAAAACGTTATTTTACATCATAATAATATCTATCTATATCTTTAAATTTAAGGTTTAAATAACCAATTTCATCAAACTAGCTCAATGTTTTAGTAAATTTAAATAAAAATATGAATTTAAATCATTAAATATATTAGGGGTGTGACGAGACACTTATCCCACGAGACGAGGCGAGACGAGATTTTTAGACTTTTTTTAAAGAAATCCTCAATGACTATATATTTATCGGAAAATAGTATTTTATTCAACTGAAAAACATAAAATGCAAAAAATGTAGAAGCATTTTGAAATCACCTTAAACTTCTATTATATATATCTACATAATATAATATATCTATAATATGCAGCAATAAACAACATGTAAACTAGAGCTGCACAATTCTGGATAAATTGAAAATCATGTTTTTTTATATATAAATTGGAGATCATGATTATCTCACGATTCTAAAGAAAAAAGATTAGAAAACTAAACAAAATAAAATAATTTACTAGTTGTTTTGATGAAATGTTCATTGCTTAAGTCTTTAAAAAATATATTAATTTGAACAAAATAAAACATAAATAAATAAATGGAGTCAGTGTCTCAATTCATAAAGACTTGTTTCACTATTGGAATCTCCTGAATGAATGATTCAATGACAAATACTTTTTTTAAACGGGCTGTTGTCACCACCTGCTGGAGGAAGAGTGTAAGCATTACAACACGTACACGTGTTTAGATCATAGACTGTATAAAAACATGGAAGTAGTGTCCGTGACGTCACCCGTAGACTCCTGAAGAGCGTTTTTGAAGCTCAAAGTGTGCAGAGCGGGCCGTCGCCATCTTGGCAGAGTGTGACTGCGTGACTCTTTCGGATAAATGAAAATGGGCAAAAAGGCGGGAGCTGGTTGCTGAAGCCACGCCCACCTAGCTCGATGGCAGTGTCAGCAGCGGCAATCCACCTGTCACTCAAGTGGCCACGCCCTTAATTACGCAGAACTTTAAGGCTTAATATAATTTAAACGGATGAGTTATAAAAAAAACTCAAGCCCTTACAGTTGTCATGAAGGGCAAAATTAGCTATATAGACCAAAATAATTTTTTGAACCAGGCTGTAAACATGTTTTTTTCTGCTGTAAAGTTGGGCATTTTAACATGGGGAGTCTATGGGACTGATTGCCTTTTGCTGCCAGCCTCAAGCGGCCAGTCGATGAATTGCAGTTTTAGTCACTTCCGTGTTTCGATACTTTCGTTTTGAATGCTACTGTAGAGAATAAGTGTTTATACCCAAACTATAAACTTTTATCTCAGTACTTATGCTAATTAAATGTCTGTAACACAGAAATCATGATGTGTGATTGAAAAGACTTTTTGAGTTGCTCTTTCTGGATCAGCAGCAGCCTGAATAATTCATTAACATGGGCAGCGACAAAACGTGCTTCTCACGCTCCACTGACACTCGCGATGTGAAACAGTTGTAACAGACATAGCTGAATCGTTGTCTTTCAGGAATAAGATTGCTTGTGTGTTTGAATTGAGATTGCAAACTTTAAACGATAAATTGTGCAGCTCTAATGTAAACTGCAAATTGTTTTGTCACGTTCTCACGAGACCAGCCGGATCTCGCGGGACACATCGGATCTCGTACCACGAGATCTCGTCGCATCCCTAACATAAATATAATCAATCTAAATAAATTATGAATATATATTCATAATTAAAACAAATTTTAATAAAAAAGAATAATAATTAAAATGGTTTAATAAATAAATAATAAATAAGCAGTTTACCATCTTTAAATTTGACTTCAGACTTCATTGAGTGTCATGAACGAACACAGCTCAGCACAAGAGCATGAATGTCTCGAGTGTGTAAAGTTTGTGTGTTCACACATCCATACTCTTAACTAGTTCTCTTTACTAGTGCAGAAGGGGAGGAGCCTATTAGACCACTCCCTCTTCCCCCCTCCGCCTACTCATAATTGTGTTTGTTGGTCCATGTAAATCACTGTCTGCAGGAGTGTGTGTGTGGGTGTGTGTGTGTTGCTCACTGTTGCTCTAATACTGTTTTTTCCTCTCACTTTCCTCACTGACTCTACTCTTCTCTTTTTCACACTGTTTCACTTGTACGACCTTCACGTCACTACTGTTATTTGCATGCTTCTTTTTTCTTTCTTTCTCACTCATTTTTGTTTTGTTTATTTTTTTCTATGTTTGTTTGCTTATTCCTCCTCTTGTTCATTGATATGTTCATTTTTTCTGTCTTGTCCTTTGTTTGTTCTTTTCTTTCTGTCTTTCATTGTTTTCCTCCTTGGTTTATTGTTTCTTTCGTTTGTCTTTCTTTTGTTGGTCTGGTCTTTTGTTTGTTCTATCCTTCTTTTCTCTCTCTCTCTGTTTTGCCTCCGTTCTTTCTTTTATTATGGCATATTCCCATACTATTCCCTTCTACACTCTCTCTCTCTCTCTCTCTCTCTCACAGTGTTCTTTGCCTCGTTCTGTCTGGCTGGGTTGTTCATCGGTGGCAGAGAGTCTGTGTGCTCTCAGATGCCTGCAGAGCCTCCCGTCCTCCCGGGCCCACAACCAGGTTCTGCTCTCCTCTTCTCTTCTCTCTGCTCGTCTCCACTCCTCCCGTCTTTCTGTCCGTCTCATGCACTGGATGTGTGTATGTGTGTTTGGCTTCTTGTCTCTAGATGCGATTGACTGATATCAAAGTGTGATCTTTAAATTTGTAGATGTCTAAATTTACTGAGCTGTAGTTCAGTCAGTATAATTGGCCTATATATATATATATATATATATATATATATATATATATATATATATATATATATATATATATATATATATATATATATATATATTATATTTTTTTTTTTTTTTGTCAAAAACAGAAAAGGAAATGCTTGCAAAAAGGAGTGCATGTCTTTCTTTTGCCCCCCCCCCTCTCTCTCTCTGCCTCTGTGTCTGCTTCTGCTTGTCTGTCTGTCTGTGTCTGCTTTAGTCTTACCATCTCATATTTGATCTTTTTTCATTGCGAAACATTGCATTAAACACATGCATTAAGAGTTTATTAAACACAGCAATCCAATTTTAATCAATCCTAAAGTGCCCCTGATAGTATTTAGTGTCAGGGCCATTTTATTTAAAGTAAGTGAGTGTGCATTAATTTGATCAAAAGTGACAGTAAAGACATCTTACAAAATTTTTCTATTTCAAATAAATGCCTTTCTTTTGAAATTTATATTCATCAAATAATCCAGAAAAATAAAATGTATCATGGTTTCCACAAAAATATGAAGCAGCACAACTGTTTTCAACACTGATAATCAGAAAGGTTTCTTGAGCAGCAAATCATCACATTAGACTGATTTCTGAAGGATCATGTGACACTGAAGACTGGAGTAATGATGCTAAAATTCAACTTTGATCACAGGAATAAATTACATTTTACAATATAATCACATGACCTTTATTTTACATTGTAATAATATTTCACAATGTTACTGTTTTTACAGTATTAATAATTTCAACCTTTTGGTGATTGATTACATAATCTGAGAGAATATATATATATATATATATATATATTATATATATATACATTTTCTTTTTTTTTTTTTTTCAGATTAGAATTTTTTCATTTGAAAGTGGACATTTCACTCTCTATAGATATATTTTTGATGTCTGTAAGGCAAGTACACACGGAGTTTCGCACTCAAGTTCACAGAGGCCGAGACGGCAGAAAGCGCATCCTGTTTGCTTTCATTATTTAACAAAAGTGCAATGTTTTGTTGTTATCGTGAGTAAACACAAATAAAAGTATAGGCTTTACAGATTTGAAAGATGTATTTCTCTTATCCGTATGACCAAAAAGACGGATTATTTTTTCATGCTGCGAATGCGCAACTGTTCAGCTTTTACACTTCGCATAGACACTTGAATAGCGCACATTTTTCTAGATTAACATTAGATTGACATTAACATAAACCCAGCCATTAATGATCTGTCATGGACTGCATGACCTCACTACTTCCTGTGGATTTTTTTTTCTGCGACTAATAAAATTATGGTCGACAAGGCCTCTTCTCGTCGACTAGGGGGCAGCCCTAACTAAAATATAGTATAACTAAACATTTCATGCCAAACTCACATTCAGCTGGCAGCTCATAGTGTTGAAACAGACAATCGGTATTGTTTGTTTGTGCTTAGTTAGTTGATGATGTAGCTAGTTGAAGTGGTTTTCCACACTTGAACTGAAAGAACTGACTTCATACATTCATTAAATCCACCAAAATACCGCCTGATTTAAAGACATTTAAACTTCAAAAATAAAACTAACATTAATATTTTATTCTACTACAGAAATGGTCAGACATTTCTATGTGTGATATATATATATATATATATATATATAATCTACTAAAAAAAATATAAAAAAATACAAATATATAAATAAATCACTCAAGCATCATGCATTTAACACTCACTTTAATATTTTATTCTACTACAGAAATGGTCAGACATTTCTATGTGTGAATGAAGTCACTCAAGCATCATGCGTTTAAGAAGGGATTTTAGTGAGCAGTGTGTGTATTTACATCAGGTTTCACTTATCTTTGTGTTTCACTGTTTGCTGTGTCAAAGGTGCACATGCATGTACATGTGTGTTTTTTTAACCCTTTATGTGATTAAGACTGCTTAAACACACCAAGCTGACCAGTCCAATTAAAGCAACAGTTCAGCCATAAATGAAACTCCGCCCACTCGTCCTTAAACTCCTCCCCTCCCGCATTTATGTTCTTTTTGTGATGGTTGCAGTGGAACTGACAGAAGATTCAAAGTTCTCACAGACATCAGATTAGAGGTTATTGAGAGCTGAATCTGTTTGTTCATGTTTGCCGTCTCTGTGTGCATGTTAACCTGCTTGTGTTTGAAATGTTTTACCCAGAATGCACTATTCAGACCGATTCTTTACCTGTTTTTCAGTCAGACACATGATTTCCACCTGTCGCTCTCTCTCTTGTGTGTCTCTCTGTAGAGCATGACGGTGATGGAGTCACAGAATAACACAGATGACCTCTCACCAAAGAAGACAACAGTGTTTAAGGTGTGTGAGTGAGAGAGTATTCATAAATTAGTGTGTGTGTGTGTGTGTGAGTGAGTGAGAGAGATATTTACATTTACAGGGGCTAGTCAGTGATTTTTATTTCCGTCCGAATCCCCAATATTCAGAAATTAGGTTTTTCTACCACCACCACATAAAAATTCCCAGCTGAATTCTACCTGCTGTTGACAAACACCAAGGTCATGTGGTAATTTAATGGCCCTCCGAGTTTATAAAAAGAGATCAATTCAAAAGCAAAATACGGTAACTGTTGTGCTTCACTGTAATGTGTGTGCATTTTAAAAATAGACTTTTATTTCTAAAATGCTGAAAGTGTTTCTAAGAATAACGTTACATCACCGCTCCACTACAGCGAGTGGGAGCCGAGAGACAACAAAATGTATGTTTGTGGCTCCAACAGTTATGCAATACATTTAAGTAAAATATTTATTATTTACTTATAGATAAATAACCGCTTACACGGCTAGTTTTACTAGTTGACCAAGTAGTAGTTTTTTTTTTTTTTTTTACTATCATCTCTATATATTGCAATACATATTTTAAATAAATATAAACAATTTTTATCTTTATATTTTCTGTTTTATTTTTCAAAAATCTGTCATTATTTACTCACTCTCATGTTGTCCCAAACCTGTATTAATTTCTTTCTTGTGCTGAGCACAAAATAATTAATTTAATGTTAATAAAACAACAAAAAACAAAGAAAAATATTACTCAATGCTTGTGACTGAAGAACCTTAATACAGTTGCTTTAATAAGAATCAATGTGTAATTGAAGTGTTTATGTATTTGTTCTTATTTTTTAATAACAAAGATAAAATAATGACAGGGATTTTTAATCTTCGTTCACTTTGGCCAAAATGTCTGCCATTGTTTTGTATTTTATATTTTATTACATTGTAAGGCTTTGTTTTTAAAATAGGGAAACTAATTTGGCTGTACATAAAAACATGAATTGTGATTTTTTTCCTGAAATTTTTTTAGTGATATTTTTGCCATATCGCCCACCCCATGTTAAAATGCCATTGATCATTTGAAAAGTGCAAGACAGTAAAACTATTTAAACCATAGTGTATACATTTTCCTATTATAAAATAAGATATATCACAAAACCTGCTTCTCCACCAGGAATAAACTGTAATATGAATTTATTTTTTTTTTTTTTTAATATACAATCAAACTTTGGTTTGAACTGTGAAGCAGTGTAATTTTAGTATCATTGAGATAGTATTATAAAGCAGTGTAATTTTAGTATCATTGAGATAGTATTATATTTTTTGTTAATATTTTGAATAAGATTAGAATAGAGTTTTTTTTTTAACTTTTAGTAATTTTATTGTTTTTGGAATTTTTATTATTTTAAATATGTGTCTAGTTTTTATTATTATATATATTTATTTATTTACATCAATTAAAACTAAATTAATTTAGTACATCAAAAAAAACTAAAACAAAATCAAAAAAAATAATCAACTATATAAAATAATAAGCTGTTTTTATATTTTATTTATTTTAACTTTATACAGCTATTTCAAGTATTTTTTTTATGGTTTTAGTTTGAGTTGACTATAATAACCCTGATGTGAAGTCAGTTTTGGCGTGTCTGTGTTCTCATTTTCATTCAGCCGCTGTCTGATTGTCTTTGTGTCCAGTTCGGGAACGGTTCAGTGGCAGGTTCGAGGAAGAGGACGTCACAGGGGAATTTCGAGAAAGAGAAAGATCTGTGCATCCAGCTGTTTGATCAGTGGTCAGAATCGGATCAGGTGGAGTTTGTGGAGCATCTGATTTCTCGCATGTGTCACTACCAGCACGGCCATATAAACTCATACCTTAAACCCATGTTACAGAGAGACTTCATCACCGCGTTGCCAGGTAACTAACTCACACATAAGCACATGTACCTTAAGCCTTGGCTACAACAGATCCTCCTACTCCAGCACATGCATTAGCAGAGTCAGAAATGTGAGTGTTGCAAACACACCAGACAACACCAACCACATCACTTAGACACGCATCTGACAACATGTACTGCAGTTTGTTTGTATGCTTGTTTTTATGTGATGTTTAGGGGAGGGTAAATATTAAAATTGCAGATAGTGAATGATGAACCAACGTGCAATCAAAGTAGAAGTTAGATCAAAAATGTAAAAATATGTGTAAATGGTTCTACAGACATTTGCAAAAAAGGCATTTATATAGATGTTGTGGTCAGATTTTAGCCCTTAAAGGATTAGTTCACTTCCAGAATAAAAATGTTCTGATAATTATTCTGTCTAAATATACTGTACAAACGTGACGTACATTCACATCAGATGTTAACTCAGTGGTAGAGTTGCACTCATGGAACAATGTACTTATTCGCATTCACAAAAGTACATTATTTGCAAGTGCTTTAAAGCATTGCTGGCTACACATTTAATTTGCGTGCTGTTCTGACATGCACTTTTACTGACCGCATACACATGAAGTGCGCACACCCTAAAAAAGCCTGTCAAACAGCTCCTGATTCCTGGACTAAGTTATCTTTTGCATCTGATTTCACTGATACTGTCAAAACACACAAGGTTTACATAATAAACACAGTTGGCTATGTCTACAGTGATAGTAAACACTAGAGAGAAAAATGAATGCGTGCCTGTATATTAGACTCGTGCAGTTCTTAAAGAGACAGCAGACTGATAGTACTAAACATGCTGCTGCTTGTCAATAAAGGGATACTTCACCTAAAAATGAAAATTCTGTCATTATTTACACAGAAAGCAACTTATTCCAGTTTAAAACAGCTTAAGAGTGAATAAATGATAACAGAATTTTAATTTGTGGGTGAACGATCCCTTTAATGTTAATAAAACAACAAGACAGAGAAAAATCTCACTGCTCTTGACTGAAGAACTTTAATACAGTTGTTTTAATAAGAATCAATGTATAATTGAAGTGTATATAGTGTTTTATTTATTTGTTCATTCAATTTCTTTAATGCTACTGTTAAATACACCTACTGTACCTGAAAATTAAAGCACTGTTTGTTTTATTTGTATATGATGTGTGTTTGTAATCTGTATCTTTGTTCTTATTTATTAATAACAAACATAAAATAATGAGAGTGATTTTTTTTTTCTTCGCTCACTTTGGCCTAAGTGTCCGCCTTTTTTTTTTTTTTTTTTTTTTTTTAAATAGGGAAATTGGTTTGGCTACACAATTTGACAAAGAATTGTGATATTCCTGAAAAATTTGTTATATGATATTTTTGCCGTATCTCCCACCCCTAATTGGTTATATAGATTTATTAAAAAATACTACATACATGCATACATATATATTACCCCTTCTTATTATAATTATTTATTCCTCAAGTGTTTTCATTGGTTTTTAGCATAGATTTACTTGTAACCACAAAATATTAAATAAAATATCATAAAAATATTTTATTCTTTTTTAGCACTGCCTTTACAGTTTCTTTATTAGTACTGTCCTATTTAATTAAATGATATATTAGGTTTTTACCTTTTTTAGCAAAAATAAAATTATAATAAAGAGAGACAAATCATATATATACTTGTAACCTTGTTATATATATATATATATATATATATATATATATATATATATATATACACACACACACACACACACACATACACACACACACACATACATATATATACATACACATTTCCTCAAATGTGTCTGCTGGTTTTCAGCACAAAAAATTTACAACATTAACAGGAATGAAGTATAGATATAATTATATAGATATATTTTAGGACCCGGAGTAGCCGCTGCTTCTGACCGCGCTGCCATCTTGGTCATCTATAATTGTTTTTTGATGTCTGTATTTATGTAGCACCGTGGTCCTGTGAGGCACGACATTTCATTCCACTGTATGTCCCCGCATGTAGCGGAATGACAATACTTTTTGCAGATTCTGAAAGGTGTATGTAAACTTGGGACTGCTACTGTATCATGTCATGAAATATAAAATAGTGCCTCAAATAATCAGTTTTGAGGAAGATCTCTCAATTAATCTCTTTCAATATACATCAGGTTCTCTATAAAATACAGTAAAACAACAAAACTACACTAACTCTCACTGAATCTCTTTGTCTGTAGCTCAGGGTCTGGATCACATAGCGGAGAACATCCTCTCGTTTCTCGACGCTCGTTCTCTGTGCTCTGCTGAGCTGGTCTGTCGAGAATGGCAGCGGGTCATTTCAGACGGGATGCTCTGGAAGAAGCTCATCGAGAGGATGGTGCGCACAGACCCGCTGTGGAAAGGCTTGTCAGAGCGTCATCAGTGGTAAAAACACACACAGACGCTCATTTGCTTTGTTACACTGATCAAATGTGTGTAAAGCTGTGCAGTCTTTTTTAAGCTCTTGATTGATGTTGTACAAGACAAATACAAAATTATTAGCCATGTACTCCACAAGAACATTATATTAAACAGAGATATATATTTAAAATATACATGTGTATATATCAAAATACACAGAAAATGCATACAGTGTCTACATATTTTTTTTATTTTTTTTTATTAAGCTTTAATTACTTAGTACTTCAGTTAAAGCTAACCTAAAATGAGAAATGTTGACTTTTTTTATATTTTATTTTATTTCAAGTAATGATTTTTTTTTTTATGTTTTCATTTTAGTTAACAATAATAATACAGCTTGGTAACCATTGTATAGGTAGGATGATATTAAAATGTATTGTCAGTTTGTCAATACAAACAAACCCAGAAATGCATGTGATGATTGTGATTAATCACAAGCCCCGTCAATCCTGTGGAGTTATCGATATAATTTGACAATATTTTAAGTGTGTATTTGTGTGTAAAATGTGTTGTGAATTATCAGTTAATCATGTATGTAATGAAGGTGGTGGCTGTACATTCTTTTTCAATAGTTGAATTATTAATTAATTAATTAATATATTTATTATCTACCTATACCACGGTTACCACACAGCATTATTATCATTAACTAAAACTAAAAACCTAAAAATAATAACAATGAATTACTGCAAATTAAATAAACATTACTTGAAATAAACTAAAATTAAAATTTATTTCCACTTATTTTATTTCAGCTAGTTGCATTTAGTTTAAGATTGAAGTACTAAATGAACTAAAACTAAAACTTAAGAAAAATTATATATATTAGTACTGTCAAAATTAATTTTTACACATGCTATTAATTTTTTCAGTTTAACGCATTAAAAATATTTATTAATTATTAGTATTAATTAACGCAGGGGTGCAGCTAGGGCTGGCCACCCCACTCACAACTGCTGCTTCTATCTCTTTTTTTTTTTTGTTTTTTTTTTTTGACAAGGCTTGCTTTTATTTAGATGCAGACCGTCTTTACAACTGCATCAAACAGGAGACTTTTCAGACGTGTACTTCAACTACTCCTTAGTGCCAGGCGTTAGTCAAAACGAGTGAAGAAAAGGTACAGGTGACGAGGGATCTTCCGCAGTCAGATGAGTTGTTGTCAGGCCGTATGTCAGTAAAAACACATTTTCCTTTCCTCTCCTTTCAGCCGTTATATTGTACTTGTATCACGTGCTCTTCAATTGCACACACAAATGCAGTGACGTGCGCTGTACATATTTGCATATTAACGAGAAAATGAAACTACGAGCATGCAAAGTTATGTCATCAGTTAAGTCATGAAGTTACCAAAAAGGTGATTAAAGCTGCCATAATGACCTAGTCTGTTGTGATTGGTCTACTGCGTACAGCGCGTGTCAGATCCGTGTCATGTTCAGCAGTGGCAGCTCTTAAAGTAATAGCGGCCAAAATAACCTAATAACCAGCTCCTTTGATGTCTGTTAATTTTGAATTTAGTGTTTGATAACTTGATATTACATTTCTGTAGATTTCCTACTTGCTGAAGGGCACCAGTAGCTAAATATGACATTTATTATAATGGGTTTATGTGAATTTTTTTTTTAAGTTCACTTAAATTAGAAATTGTTATTTTTTTTTAAAGTCTAATAAATGTTAAAATTGATAGCTCTCAATTATACTGTAATTTTAAATGGCTATAGTCAATGGTTAAATATTGGTAAAAAAATAAATAAAATAAAATTTCCTAGAGTAGTATTGGTATCAGTGATGCTCGTCTTCAGTCATGAAAAGAAGCCATTAAAAAATATACAGTCTTTATGATGTTTCTACATTAATTTGAAGATTGAATGTGAAATTATTGCAATATAAAAATATATTTAAAAACTTTAATATTAGGTGGGATTAATTGTGATTAATTTCAGAAAATCAATTCGTTTTTTTAATCGATTGACAGCACTAATACATACATATACACACACACACACACACATATATATATATAACACACACACACACACACACACACACACACACACACATATATATATATATATATAAATAAATAACTGTATTACATGTAAATCTGTTAAACAGTTACTAAAATAAAATCATGATGAATCATTATAACCAGTTCAGAAACATTTGGGTTGTTTAACCGTTGCTTGATTCTGATTGGTGTTTTTCTTGTTTTTCATCACCAGGGAGAAATATTTATTTAAGAACCGAACAAACGAGGTTCCGCCCAATTCATACTACCATTCACTCTATCCCAAAATTATACAGGACATTGAGGTGAGCGTCTGTCCATTCAATTACAATCTCATCCATCCGATTGCCTTTTCTTCCACCCATTCTTACAGTCTCCTGTTTCCTTGTTCTGTTTGTTTAGACTATTGAAGCGAACTGGCGTTGTGGACGTCACAATCTTCAGCGGATTCAGTGCCGGTCAGAGAACAGTAAAGGTGTTTACTGCCTTCAGTATGACGACGACAAGATCATCAGCGGCCTGCGAGACAACTCCATCAAAGTACCTATCTGTCTGTCACCGTGTCTGTCTGTCGTTCTGTGTGTTGTGGTGATTGTCACACTCTCTCTGTGTCTGTCAGATCTGGGACAAACAGTCTCTGGAGTGTCTGAAGGTCCTGACGGGTCACACTGGTTCGGTTCTGTGTCTGCAGTATGATGACAGAGTCATAGTGACGGGCTCCTCTGATTCTACTGTCAGGTATGTACAGATACTACAGTGGCATAATTGCTTACAGATTTTACTCTACTGTTCAAAAGTTTGGGGTCAGGTTTTTAATTAATACTTTTATTCATCAAGGATGCATTAAATTGATCAAAATTGACAGTAAATACATTTGTGATAGTAAAGACATTTACATTTAATCATTTAGCAGACACTTTTATCCAAAGCGACTTACAAATAAGGACAATAGAAGCAATCAAACCAACAAAATAGCAACAAAATATAAGTGCTGACAAGTGTCTTTTAGTCCAACGCAATACACGTAGCAAGTTTTTTTTTTTTATTATTCATTTTTTATAATAAATAAAAACGAATAAGAAATAGATAGAAAAGAATTGGATGGAGCTAGTGTTCAGTTATTATTCAGGGTCCAGTTGTTATTATTATTATTATAAAAAAAAAAAAAAAAAAAAGATTTTCAATTTGAATACATGCTGTTATTTTGAACTTTCTATGCATCAAAGAATCCTGAAAAAAATATGTAGCATGGCATTTTTACAAAAATATTAACATAATTAACATAATACAACTGTAAAGCAGGGTTATTGTATAAAAAAAATAAGTTCTCCTCAATTGAAAAAAAAAAAAAAAAAAAAAAAAATATATATATATATATATATATATAGATGTGTGTGTATATATATATATATATATATATAGATGTGTGTGTATATATATATATATATATATATTAGTATATATATATATATATATATATATATATATATATATATATATATAAATCATATTTTTATTTTGTTGAGCCTGATGTACTAAAATAACTTACACATATATATTATTTAATTTAACTTGTAAATGAAATTGAAATGTAATTAGAATTTATTTTATTATAAACTAAACAGTAAAACAGAGCATAGTTTTTTTTTTTTTTTTTTTTATCAATACACATTTTTTTTTTCCTCATTTTCACATTCATCTCAGTTGATTTCTAAAAATCTTTATCCAGTAACCATGAACAGCTATAAAAGTCCTTTGTCTAAAAGTATGAGAATCCCTAAGCAGGAAAACAAAAATATGATGTGCTGCAAATCTATATTAAGTAATTGGTTTTAAATGTTTCACACACATACTGCCTCCAGCTGAAGAATCTCCATGGAAACAATGACCTCACTTCCCTAGAAGCCTTTAAAGCTCCGGCCGGAGTTTGTGTGTGTTTCTCTCACCTGTGAGAGT
Source organism: Cyprinus carpio (assembly GCF_018340385.1). Taxonomy (NCBI): domain Eukaryota; kingdom Metazoa; phylum Chordata; class Actinopteri; order Cypriniformes; family Cyprinidae; genus Cyprinus; species Cyprinus carpio. The sequence goes on from NC_056585.1 coordinate 9,778,810, forward strand.
TTGAAGGAATGAGCTGTACAGCTGCATAAATCAGGTTTACGTCACTCCGAGTGGAAGCGCAAACAGCCGGACGTTTAACACCTGAAGAGGGAAGCAGCTTTGTAATGTGATCGTGTTTAAAAAGCATTAACACATCAGTTGGCCGTGTTCAGCTCGAGCAGGATGTTTGAGCTGCTGGTGAGGTCGTTCACATGTAATTTACAGTCCATCTGTGATTTGCACCTGCTGCGCTTATTAATTTATGCCACTAGAGTTTTGCCTCTAACTTGGTTTGTTTTAATAACAGCTATGCCAGAAGAGCATAGCAGTTATTACAAGAGATATTTAGTACTTGAATTGTTGTAGAAATAGTGTGGGCATCTATTCTTTTGTTTTAAGGAAATTCTGTTCCACCAAAAATTCAAAAGGATGCATTAAATTGATCAAAAGTGACAAAACAGATTTATGATGTTACAAAAGATTTCTATATCAAATAAATGCTGCTCTTTTCTTTTCTTTTCTATTCTTTTTTTTTTTTAATCAAAGAATCCTGAAAAATTTAATGTATCAGTTTTTACAAACATATGAAGCAGCACAACAGTTCTCATCATTGATAATAATCAGAAATGTTTCTTGAGCAGAAAATCAGCATATTAGAATGATTTCTGAAGGATCATGTGACACGGATGCAAAAAACAAAAATAAATAAAATCAAAAAAAAAAAAAATTCTACAGTTATTTGAAATTGTAATAATAATTCACAATATTTAAGTTTTTACTGTATTTTTGATCAAATAAATGGTGAGCATGAATAGAATAGAATAGAAAAGAAAATAATAAAATTCTCACTGATCCCAAACTTTTGTAGAGCAGTGTCAGTGAGAATTTTTCCCAATGTAATGTTAAATATTTTATTATAAACATTAGAAATGGACAGAAATTTCTTTAATCAGTACAAATTTTGTTGCTGTTTTCTTAGCGATTCTGTCTTAATGAATATCTGATGATAGAGCAGGTAAAAAGGGATAATGTAAGATACATAGATACTATTAAGAATTTTTATTAATGTTTTTAATTAGTTTTTATTTTTTAGATTTTCTTTTTTCCTTTTAATTTTATTGAAAAAAATATGTAGTAATCTGTAATCTTGTGTTTTTGTCCTTTATAAGTTTTCATTTTTTTATTACATATTTTACATTTATATTTCAGTTTTAGTTTAGTAAATCAAGTTAAACTAGATTTTTTTTAATTAATCTTACTTAATTTATTTTAACGTTTATTTTATTTCAAGTAACAAAACTTTTTTTTTTTTTTTTTTTATGGTTTTAGTATTACTTTTAGTTAACCATAGCCTCCCTTATGTTAGTTGTGCACAAGCTCATATTTATCTCTGTTTCTCTCAGGGTGTGGGATGTTGTTTCTGGTGAGGTTCTCAACACTCTGATCCATCACAACGAGGCGGTTCTGCACCTGCGCTTCTGTAACGGTCTCATGGTGACCTGTTCGAAAGATCGCTCCATCGCTGTGTGGGACATGGCGTCTGCAACTGACATCAGCTTGCGCCGTGTGTTAGTGGGTCACCGCGCCGCCGTCAACGTGGTGGACTTTGATGACAAATACATCGTGTCTGCTTCTGGAGACAGAACCATAAAAGTGAGTGGGTGGGCGGGGCTTTAGTAATGGGTGATTGGCAGCTGTAGTGTGATGATTATGTAGATGAAGGATCTGGTGAATGTTTGCAGGTTTGGAGCACTAGCACGTGTGAATTTGTACGAACGCTTAACGGTCACAAGCGCGGCATCGCCTGTCTTCAGTACAGAGACAGACTCGTGGTCAGCGGGTCCTCGGACAACACCATCAGGTTTCTTACATTTAATTGTTTACATTTATTTAATTATTATTTTAGTTTATGTATTCATTTTATTTTATTTTTGTATATTTCTTTATTTAATTTTTGATAATTACGCTAAAACCGTAATAATTTCTTTATCAATACACAAAAATGCTATTTTTTGGTCCTTGACTCATCATTTGAGTTTTTATTTTTTGTATTCCACTGCAAAAAGAAATTAATGCAGGTTTGGAGTAAATTATGACATAATTAAAATTTCTAGGTGGACTAACCCTTTAAATGCTCTATAAAAGCTCTTAAATTTTTGTTTTGCAGTGAAGAAAGAAAGTCATGCAGGTTTGGAATGAGTAAATGTTGACCATTAAAATGTCTTGTTGAACTAACTCTGTAAATACTCTCTAAAAGCTCTCAAATCTTTAACATATGTTTGTGTGTGTTCAGACTGTGGGACATTGAGTGTGGTGCTTGTCTGCGTGTGCTGGAGGGTCATGAGGAGCTTGTGCGCTGCATCAGATTCGACAACAAGAGGATCGTGAGCGGAGCATATGATGGGTGAAAACACACACACACTCATTCACAGCACCATCTGTTTCTGACAGGCCGTTCATCTGTGAACCTGGTTAATAACGAGCGGCCATAACTTACCCTCACATTCTCTCTCTTCTTCTGCAGGAAAATTAAAGTTTGGGATTTACAGGCAGCTCTGGATCCTCGGGCCCCCGCCAGCACATTATGTCTGCGTACACTTGTGGTGCGTGTGAATAAAATAATGCCATCGTCATACCTATGTTTTGTGAAAAAAAAACAATTTTTTTTGGTTTGTTAAATTCCTATTAATAATTGTTTTGTCACATTCACATATTAGTAAACTGAACAGCTACAAGAGGTCACTGCAAGTTTATTTATCCTGCTAGTTTCCTTAAACAGTTTGAAATAATCATTTAGTTAACTTATATGGAAATTTGTTAAATATAATTCATATTTCTCAGTTGCCCAGTGCTATTTTAAAGACAGTTTGCCAAGCTGCATGCTACTAGAAATACAAGTATTAAAAACACAGGGACATATGGGAATGTAATGATGACTCAAATGAAGTGAATTAATTATTGTATACAGTTATTGTTGAAATTGTTCATTGAAAGAACTGCTTCACTAAAATAATTGTATTCCTTGCTGTACTATTAAACAAACTTTGACAAAAACTGATTCACTAAAAGAATCTGATTCCAAGCTATACCATTATATAAACTTTGAAACAAATTGATTCACTACAAGAACTGGATTCCCAAATCTATACACTAAAAGAATCAGATTCCTAGCTATACTGTTAAACAAACTTTGAAACAAATCGATTCACTAAAAGAATGAGATTCCCATACTGATTCCCTAAAAGAATCAGATTCCTAGCTATACTGTTAAACAAACTTTGAAACAAATCGATTCACTAAAAGAATGAGATTCCCATACTGATTCCCTAAAAGAATCAGATTCCTAGCTATACTGTTAAACAAACTTTGAAACAAATCGACTCACTTAAAGAATCAGATTCCCATACTGATTCACTAAAAGAATCAGATTCCTAGCTATACTGTTAAACTTTGAAACAAATCGACTCACTAAAAGAATCAGATTCCCATACTGATTCACTAAAAGAATCAGATTCCTAGCTATATTGTTAAACAAACTTTGAAACAATCGACTCACTAAAAGAATCAGATTCCCATACTGATTCCCTAAAAGAATCAGATTCCTAGCTATATTGTTAAACAAACTTTGAAACAATCGACTCACTAAAAGAATCAGATTCCCATTCTGATTCACTAAAATAATTTGATTCCTATCTATAGACCGATTTCGGTGTTTATAAACAGTGATGACATTTTTTTTGTGGGTGGAGCCTATCTGGTAGCAGAAAATTACAGTTTTAAAGTAGCGATCTATGGAAGCCATGAAATAAAAGAATAAAAAAGGTCATTTTGAGTTTATATGTCAAAATTCTGACTTGTTTTCTCACAGTTCCGAGATTATATCTCACAATTCTGATAACAAAAATCAACTCGTCAAGCTGTTTTTTTTTTTTTTTTTTTTTTTTTCTTCGGCTCAGAATCATGAGTTTATATCCTACACTTCTGGCTTTTTTTTTTCCTTAGAATGGATAAACTCACAATTGTTGAGTTAAATCGAGTTATAAAGTCCAAACTAGGAGACTTGCATTTGCATTGCGAAAAAGTCAGAATTGTGAGATAAAATAGGTCCATGTTATGTAAAATGTTATAGGTTTAAATAGTATTTCATGCTGTGACTGTAGGTGTAATACTTTATGTCCCTTTATGAACTGCGTATGTGAATATTATTTATTGTTTAAGTTATGCTTTAAAAGTAGGGTAATCATAGCAGGTTTCATCCATAATCTGTCTGTTTAAACGTCTGCGTTTAGCTTCAGGTGGCATCTTTGATGACAGTATTCTATAAAAATGATTTGCATTCTGATTCTGAAATCTAAAGGCACATCAATCCATTGTTTCTCTTATTCCATGGATTTTATCCGTTTCCCTCCACTTGTTACCAATGTTTTTCTGCCACCACAATGCGCGCACAGCTGCATGTGACGTACAGTAACTGTGATGTCTACTCCAAATTGATCTAAACTGTTAAACTTTGAAACTAATCAATTCACTAAAACTAATCGATTCAAGCTATTCTCAGAATTGTGATATAAAGAAATCTATGGAAGCCCATTGACTTTTTTTTCTCAGAATTGTGATATAAACTCGAAAATCTTGCAATTCTGACTTTATTACTGGCAATTGCGAGCTATAATGTCAGAATTGCATGATATAAACCCACAATTGCGAGTTATAAAACAATAATTCGAACTTTTTTTCTTGGAATTGCGAGTTTATATCTCGCAGTTCTGGCTTTAGAACTTGCAGTTCTGAGAAAAAATTCTGAATTGTGAAATAAAAATTCGCAATTACCTTGTTTTATTTTTTTTATTTAGTGGCGGAAACGGGCTTCCATAAGAATCAGATTCCTAGCTATACTGTTAAACAAACTATGAAACAAACAGATTCAATAAAAGAATTGGATTCCTCGCTATAGTAATCTGATTCATTGTCAATCAGTTTGTTTAAAAAAAAAAAAAAAAAGAAAAACATTTCAAAAAGAATCTCCCTGTGCTTTTACGCTTTTAGTAAAATTCTGAATTTTGTTTTGTATACATTTCCATGTAGGTTAACTGAATGATTATTTTAACAGCTGAGCAGTTAATACGCTGCAGAAACATGTAGGTACGTCAGTAGCATTGCTGCGTTTACTCCTCAACACCATACTCACCGTTTGTGACAGACCTCTGCAGTGTATCTGCGTGTGCGTTACTGTATGTTTTCATATTCTTTTGTTCATGTGTGTTGTCCCGGTAACCTCTCGCAGGAGCATTCTGGGCGTGTGTTCCGACTGCAGTTTGATGAGTTCCAGATTATTAGCAGTTCCCATGACGACACAATCCTTATATGGGACTTCCTGAACGTCTCCACCAATGGCCAGCCGGAGAGGCGATCGCCCTCACGGACATATACATACGTCTCCAGATAGCAGGTACACACACAGAGGACAAATAAAGCGTTTTCGTTTAGCTTTAACTGTGTTTAATGATTTTACATGTTTGTCAGACAGTCTTTGATTCTTTAATTAAAAAAAATAACTATGTTTAATGATTTTACATGTTTGTCAGAAAGTCTTTGATTCTTTCATTGATACAATAGTGCTTATTTTGTTATATTTTATTTTATATTTATATTATTTATGTATAAATATTAAATAAGTAAATGTTTTTCACTGGGAGATTTATTTATGATTTTAATTTATTTGTTCATTAAATACTTTTCTGTAGTTCAGTGTCATTTTCATTCATGTTGTAATGGTTGTTATATTTATAATTTATTTTTCATAGTTTTGAAAATGCATTTATTAAAATTGTTTTTGTTTAAAATTCTATTTGTTTTTTAGTGTTTATTGTAGTTATATTTTAATATTAAATATCATTATCATATTCATTGGTAATTTAATTTAAAACCACAAAATACTAAATACTATAATCAAATTACATTGTTTAAAATAAATTAAATTCTTTATTTCTATACACTATATTCATATTATATTGTTTATTATAATTTATTGTCTTTATTTTATACATTATTTTGTATTATGTCAAAACCCTAAAATATTAAATCAGAAAACATTTTTCATTGGTAGTTTATTTATTATTTTCATTTATTTGTTCATTAAATACTTCTCTCTCTCCCTATGTGTATGTATATGTCTATGTGTGTGTGTGTGTGTGTGATTGTTTTTTTTTTTCATATTGTTGTGGTTATTATGTGCTGCAATTAATTTGTTTAGTGTTTTTGTTTATAATTCTATTTAGTTTGCATTCATATTATAGTCATATTATTAAAACAATAAAATATTAAATATGAAAGCATTTTTCCCTTGTTTATATTATAGTTGCAATTTATTTTTCTTTCTTTAAATACTTACTTTAAAGAATTATCTAATCCATATCTCATCCATATGTCTGTCTCGTCCATTCAGGTGCCTCTTCTATGTGCCAGTGTGTCCTGGGAGAGTTGAGAGCTGATTGGTTGTTGGCAATGTCCGTCACAGAATGGTGCTTAGGGATCCACCTCCTCTTGGGGAGATGACCGTATAAACTAAAACAAAAAGAACCTACATGTAGTTTCAAAATTGCTTCGCCCCAACACACGCACAACACTAAAGATTTCAATGACACTCACACCATTTTTGGGTTTTTTCAGCCACTGTTCTGCTTAATCTAGGGGGGAAAAGACAAGCAAACAACAAAACACAAAAAAAAAACAAACTACAAAAACACATAAAAACGTATCTTCAAACATCACTCAAATGCCCAAACTAAACTAAAACCTGCAGTACTAATAGCTCATATCCACAAGGGGATCACTGAAGCTAGTCCCGTTGCAACGGGGGAAAAGTGAGCGGTGAAGGTGCATCTGGGAGTGATGTATGGATGAAGGACAGGTAAACGAGACTTTGCGAACTGCTGTGTGAGAGAAAGAGACCTGGACAGTAGCAGACTCTCGCGGAAATGACAGAAAAGTGAGCGGTGAAGGTGCAGGATGTCTGCCGCCTATCGTTTTCATGCCACATCTCTCTTCAGGACCAGGGACACAGGTGTTTTTCAGGAAGACGGCGTGAAGCAGAAGTCCGTCTGCATGCATGCGAGGATCAGCTGGGTGACCATCTGCTCTGATGCCTCTTTCTCATTCGTCTTTAGTTTTTATAATTTTGTTTTACTATTTAATTGGCCTCTTCATCTCTCCTGTATGGTTCTGCTAGGCATTGTATGTCTTTTTAACTCAATCTTCCCTTCTTACTTCATCTATGCCTGCTCTATCATCAAACAAAAAATCTATTTTCAAACAAAATTATATTAAAAAAAAATGTAAAAATATTAAAAAAAAGAGTTTTTTAAGAAAAAATATTGTGAATAAAGTACTTGACCATGGTTAGTGTATCATTCTAAGCCTAAAACATACATACACAAGTGCAAAAACTTGTGGTTCAAATGCATGCATTTTCTTCTTTGCTCAGTTTTTCTCTTTCAGATCAACTGCGGTCACAGCGGAGCAAAGATTTGAAGAAAATCTCCTTGAGCAGGTTAGTTAAAGTTAATTAAGCTGTTGACACGTTTATAAAAGCTACTTTTTTTAAGTCACAGACGTGAAGGAAACTATCGGCTCCTTGAATACTGAAGTTTGTTACTTTCACAGTAATGCAGCTTGTGCAATAATTTGGTTAAGTTTGTTTAACAGGTTGGCCAAGCTTTTCCAGAGTATTTGAGAAATGTGTCCTTGGCAACTAGCTGAAATAAAAATAAGTTCAAGTTTTCAAATTCAAGACATTTAGCTTAAATTAAATTTAGTTAATTTTAAAATATTTTAATCATTTGTACATTTATTTTAATGTTTTATTTTTTTTATTATCTAATTTTATTTTAATATTTTTTTATTATTTTGTCTATTTTATACTTTATTTTAATCTCACTTCATTTTAATCATATTTTTATTGTTTGAAAACAACTGTCTTTTAGAGTATGTTTCTGACTTCAGGCCTTTAATTTTAATAGAGTTAAGCTTTAGAAAATCTTGATTGATTAACAATAATAATCAATATGAACCTTGACTCCAGAAGTTCCCCTTAAATAATGAGAAGCTAAAAGGCAGCATGTCTTGGTGTTGTCAGAGCGACCACTGGGTGTCACTGATCATCTACATTCTCTCCCTCTCTAGACTGACCCAAGTTCATCCAAACTGAACAAGCCTGAACGTTCCTGATGAGCTGCTGGTTAAAGCACTTGATTGATTCATTAATAAGCGGATGACAGAGCGCCGTGGGCTGGGGATTATTCAAGACTCGTGCCAAGAGAGAATTCTTCTAGAAATCCTGTCTTGTCTTGGTTTGTGTGATAAACACACTGACAGTGGCAGTCCAATAAAATGGAGCCAATAGTTTTATTTTCTTTTAGCAGATTACGATACATGTTAGTAACTTGTAGGTTTGAACTTATTCAGATGGGTTAGTGTTATCGGAGACCATCCTAAAATGTATAATTTGAGAATTATACATTATGAGGGTCTAAATAATATAATTATAATAATATAATAATGATTAAATAATATAAATGTCTAAAATGTTATCTGGAAAATATCTTTAAATGTCTTAAAAAAAAAACAATTATTGATTGATTTTACTCTGCACTATAATGTTAGATGTTTATTTAATTCTCCTCTTTATTAATTATTATTATTATTATTTGTTTGTTTAGTATGATTTTTCTCTAAACTTGATTCCAGTTTGAAAACCAGTGGCTTGGAGTGTTAAGATTCAGGAAAGTCCTAATTGATTATCAATAACAGAAGAAAAAACAGTAATCTGATTGGCTGGCTTGAGTGCAACTTCTGCACAGGTTCCTCAAGTATGATTGGCTGATAGAAGTGTTGTTCCAGTTGGATAAAACACGTTACACTTGACCCCTGCCAAACACCTTCACCCCTGGGTGGACTTATGCTTGGAAATGTTAATATGTCCTCAATAGGTTTTCCTTGGCAAACTAAGGCATTTAAATGCATAAATGTCACTCGTCCAGAATAGATTGGAAAAATTCACAACAAACCAGCGAGAAGAGTGTGCAAACTAGCACAGGCAGGTTCAGAAGAGGCCACAAGCCGTCTTTTCCCCAACATTCCCAAACAAACACAAACAATCCCAAATGCTGCACCTGTTAGCGGTTCCTGGCACACCTCGAGACTCTCCCCCATTTCAAACAATTCCTCCGGCTTTACAGCCAGCGGCCGACATGAGAATGTTTGTCTGGGAATGTTGAGGCGATTCAGCCCATTTCAGCCAAATACATATTTAGAAAGGGCATTTGTCTTTGGAGAGTTTTGTCGTCGTGGGCCTGTGCGTCTTCACGGATTGGAAAAAGGGAATGTGTGTCAGAAGTAATTTGTCTGTGGTGTCGGCGAGAGAGAAGGAGCACTTAATGCTCGTTGTTTTACATTGTGGGTCTGGCTGCGGCGTGTCAGTGTCGTTGTGGTTTGCTGTGCTGAAAAGTGTGTGTGTGTGTGTGAGATGGAGCTGTGGTTATTCACTGCTCAGCAATATGACCTGGATTCAGTCTCTACACTGCGGTATTAGTGGCCTTCAAGTAGTGAATATTTGGGGCTGGATGTTACCCATGTTACAGAAAAGTTTGATTTGAGTGTCATGAGCAAATGTCCAGGTCATATTTCACTCCAACATCAAAAGTAAAAAATAAAGTATATTTAGTATTATGTAAATCAAGTATAATAATAATAATAATAAATGTTATTATTTAATTTACTAAATTATTTTCTTTATGTAATTATTAACTTTGGACTTTTTTCACGATATTTAATTTTAATTTTTTTTTTATAATAATGTTAAAAAAATAAATAAAATGTCTAATTGCTATTACTGTAATACATCATGCCTGTATACTTATATATATATACTTAAAAACATTTTATAAATACACTAAAAAAATATAAAAACATTTTATAATACAATATACTTAAAAAACATTTCGGAAAAAAAAATCTATAAATACATCTCTCATCTCTCTCCTCTCTCGTCTCTCTCTCTCCTCTCTCTCGTCTCTCTCTCTCTATATATATATATATATATATATATATATATATATATATATAGTATTATTATTATTAATTTTATTTTCTTCATATTTTCACACATTCTTTATATTTTTAAAACTAGGACCATAATGTGGAAAAAAATTAAAATAAAATCAAATTGTCATTACTGTAATACATCATATCTGAATTTATTTATTTTTTTAACTGTCATTGTTTTCTTTATATTTTCAAAAAAAAGTTTAAGTTAGAAAAGTTATTACTATTAGATTTTTAGTACTACTACTATTATTATTATTATTATTATTATTATTACTTTTTCTATTTTTAAATCAGTATAAATAAAATAAATAGCACATTGTGTTATTATTTTATTTTTGTGCTTTGGTAATACGTAATTTCTAAAACCAATTAAAATAATTAGTCATTAGAATGTTGAGGGTATAATTATCATCATGTCACAGTGCAATAATTGTAATGATCCTAAAAACAGCCTTAATTTTTGTTTATGCAGAATAATTTCTTACGGTCTGTTTTTTGAGTGAAATGTGACCTTGAGTTTTTGCCAGTATTTGTGTGATTCGCCCGTTTGTCTGGTTTTTGCCAGTAATATACCGCATATAACAGATTATTGTATCCGTGTGTGAAGCTGGCACGTTATATATGAGTGGGTCTGCGCGTCCATCTGGTTGAGGGTGTGTTGTGTGTCAGACGTGTTCGGTGTGTGTCATACTGAGGGTGTGTGTGAATATGTGTGAGCGTGACCTCTGCGTGTCTGGCTCTAACGGACCGTGTGTGTGAGAGAGACAGAGGGAGTGAGTGTTTCCTGTGGGTCGGTGGGGTTTTTTTTCCCATAATTTCAGCAGGTCTCAGGTCACCCCTGTGTTCTCACGCACATATTTTGCGTTCTTTCCTCCTCCAGCATTACCATACACCTTCCTCTGGGTTTGGCCGACAAATCTTTCCACCACTTCGCCTCCAGAACAGTCTGTTTCTCTTTCGGAATCCTTTGCTTTTCCCGCTGACTCAGCTGGGCAGAGACTGCCGGGATCACAGGTTGTTGGTGACACTAATGTGTGCTTGTGTGTGTTCACTGCTTGAGTTATAAGCAACAGATCCACATGCATTATATCTAGAAATATTAAGTGCATCCCTTTCAAGTTTATATTGTATTATACTGCAATACAATGAAATATTTAAATAAAGTCAAATGTGCATATATGTATATGTATATGTATGTATGTATGTGTGTGTGTGTGTGTATATATATATAATGTAGTGTTATATTGACATTATATATATATATTATACACTAATTGATAACGTATAGATCATATGTATATATATATGTATGTATATGTATGTGTGTGTGTGTGTGTGTAGTGTTATTATTATTGACATTTTTGCCATTTATTTTATTTATATTTACCATTAAACACTAATTGTTATTAACGTAATAGATCATGTCTAAACACTACAATAGAAGCTTCAATAATAAAGTTTTCTACATTGCTTTGGGGTTGCTAGAATGTTATGAGTAGTTACCAGGGTGTTGCTATGTTGTTGCTAAAGTTTTCTACATTGCTTTGAGGTTGCTAGAATGTTCTGAGTGGTTACCAAGGTGTTGCTATGTGTTTGTTAAAGTTTTCTACATTGCTTTGAGGTTGCTATAATGTTATGAGTGGTTACCAGGGTGTTGCTATGTGGTTGATAAAATGTTCCACATCGCTTTGAGGTTGCTAGAATGTTATGAGTGGTTACCAGGGTGTTCTTGTGTTTGGTAAGTTTTATGTTCTGAGTGGTTACCAGTTTGTTAAAGTTTTCTACATTGCTTTGAGGTTGCTAGAATGTTCTGAGTGGTTACCATTTGATAAAATGCCCACCTTTGAGGTTGTGTTATAGTGGTTACAGTATTTGTCGTGTGTTGTTAAAGTTTTCTACATTGCTTTGAGGTTGCTAGAATGTTCTGAGTGGTTACCAGGGAGTTGCTATGTGGTTGCTGGAAGGTTGCCAGGGCATTGCATTAAGCACATTGTAATGCAGTATATTTTGGCCTGTACATATGGCTTGTGTTACATTAAACATGAATTCCTGACCATATGTTTGTTTGTATGCAGATTGATGATAATGACGACTCGCACAACATGTATGTTTTTAAACACAGACACGTTTCTGTAGAGTTTACTGGCTTTGGAAAGGTTTTTGCCATACACGGAGATAAAATAAATAAGTGGAATCCTTTTATAGTAACAACAATGATAGAAACAGTCAAAGTAATATCACTTAGTCAGCATTAATCTTTATATATATATTTATATTTAGAAAAAAATTTGTAATGTTTTTCCTTTAATAAGCTGGTATAAGACTTTGGTTCTCTGTTACATTTCCCAGTAGCAGCATTCCACATTAAAATCCAAACAGGAACGTTGCTCCTCGTGTCATTTCAGGTTGTCTCTGTCATTGGTTGCCACTTGTCTTTGGTCGTTTAGTTTGTATTTGGTGCAGCTTTAAGATAGTTTACTTATTACTATCTTTTACATTCCAGTTCCGGTAAATCTTGTCCATCCAGCAACAAGTCATGTATGATTATATCCCTCACGGTCTTTTTAATGCAACCTGAAATATGCCATTGCACGCACATGCACACACACTTATACAGCAATACATTCATTCATTCATTAGCTTCAAAGGAATAGTTCAGCCAAAAATTAATACTCTGTCATTATTTACTCACCTCACAATTACAGTTCATAGTGAGTCTGTCAAGCTTCAAAAAATAAATAAAACACTGCAGTCCATATGACTAGTGCACTACAAGTCTTATGAAGTCATATTGTTTGGTGATTATGCATTGGATCTTATCGCGAAAGATTCACCCGTACATTTTTTACCTTATAATGTTTAATAATAATTTCATAACTGGATCTTCCAGTGAAACATCAGACTTTTGTCTGGTGAGGTATGCAGTTAGCTCCAATGATTTAGTCCGCTTAAACTCCGCCCCTTCCTGAGTGCCACACCCACAACACAACAACAAAAACATACACATAAAAAAAACTCTCCCCCACACATTTTCTCTTTCACAAAAACACATCACACTCATATACACAACAAAATATAAAAAAAAAAAAAAAAAAAACAAATAAAGAAGAACAGATCTGATGCCATTTCTGTTTTATCACAGATAATTAAATTAACTAATAAACAACTAATTACATTTCAGTTTTATTGCAACAATTTGTGTATGTATGTATATATATATATATATATATATATATATATATATATCTATATATATATATAATATATATATATATATATATAGATATATATATTATAAAAAATTGCTCCAATATTTTGACATCACTGATGCAAAAGTCATAAAAAAATTATAGATAGTAATTTAGATTATATAATAATAACTATATATTATATTAAGCTATAATAATCAATAATAACTTAAAGCTGTTGCATGATTTTGTATGACCTGGAATATAATGCATGTGTCGTATGAACCTTTTATGGTGTTTTTTTTTTTTTTTACTTTTCGAGAGCTTGACGGATGTGTTAACTATGAACTGTAGTGTGAAAAATAGACATGCAGTTCTCTATTGCAGTGAAAAATAACTGTGTTGAGAGCAACATGAGGTGAGCAAATGATGCCAGATTTTTTTCATTTTTGTCTGAGTGTGTCCTTTAAGGCAGGTCTTACCCAAGGAGCTCCCATATAACAGTAGCCTTTCCGACTCAGTTTCTAATCAGAGTCCATTCCTGTCTTCCTTTCTTCCGCAGGTTCAGGGATTTCTGCTCCTCTCCCTTAGGCGGGATCACGTCCAAGTCTTGTCTTAGTAAAATTGCCACACAATCGGCGTCTACAGGCCAATTCGCTTGTGTTTTGTTTCGTATCTTCATTGTGGGCCACTTGTTGGATGTGCAGCCTAACGCTTGCTCCGCCGTCCGCTGGCCCAGACTTTGCTTGTGTTTGCTTTGGTTAGTCATCTCCATGTCTGAAGTAAGCTGTCTTAACCACAGCTCTGGTGTAAATTAGCTATTATTATTATTAGGGTTGTAGAGGTCCAACCCAGTGGAATATAAAGTGTCTGTTTAAATAAGACAAGACGGTCTGGCTTCGCATTAGCAGTGTCATTTCACTGGGACTGTCTTTTTGTTTATTCCTCGTCCTCATGTAAAGGTTAGCAGTGGGACACCGGTGTCAGCATTAGCGTGGTCGCGCCGCACGGACTCTCTTGCTCCTCTTGCTGACGGTAGTGAAGCGGAACGGCGTTAAATCCGGCTGCTCTCCGGGTGGGAAGCGCTTCATGAAGTGGACGTCCTGCTGGTTGGGAAGCGTGTTCGGACCACGGCGAGGGCGCCCTCTTTTGGTAAAGCCCACGTACCACCCAGTGTAGCGCGCTGACATAAGTGCTGTGTAGTTGTTTTCCAGAACCTTCTCGATGAAGACGCAGTCTGCACTACGATTGCTGGCCTTCTAGGGAGACAGAAAAGTGCACACATGGAGACAAATGTGTTAGCTTGACCATAAACATTATATGGTTAATGCATTTATTAAAGACCCCAAGCATGGACTAATATTCTCAAATGTGTTTGTTAGATTTGAGATTGTCCTTTGATTCTGTGTAGGCTTAGATACAAGATAAAGTCTGTAAAAGAGGACGCAAAGTACTGTTAATATGAAGAGCATTTACATATTGATTTTTCACAGGTGATTTACTCATATTTTGAATTACGCATTACATTGTGTTTTAAGGTTATACAAAATGTCTTTAAACTGTTATTTTACAGATTTTCTTTCTTACAGTATATTTCTGTTACTTCTGCTGTATTGACAAAGTTGTCAGTTATCAAATTTTTAGTGTTCAAAAAATTATGAGGGCTAATATATTTAAATAATTAAAATAATAATTAAATTCCTTAATTTCACAGGTTTCAAATTAGAATTTTTTGTAATTCATGACTACATGATTTTAAGGTTTTTTTTATTATTATTATTACTCTTTGCCAATGTTTTATTATTTTAATAATAATAATAATAAAATTTTGTAACTCCACAAGTTTCAGTAATTTTCCATTTCATTTATTTACTTATTTATTTTTCACTCAAAATTTTTCAGCAAAATATTTTAGCGCTTGCCATGACTAGAAAATAAATAAGCATTATAAAAATTTCCATGACTCTTCCAGATCTACAAATCACACATTTAAAATTTGCACATAAACAAAATAAATAGGAATTAGTTTAACTGTTTTACTTTATTTTAAAGCATAGTTTGATCAAATATTGTTGCCAAGAAACATATTTTGTATTGTTTTAATGGGATAGTCCACCTAACAATGAAAAATCAGCATCATTTATTCACCCTCATGTTATTTCTAAACCTGTATGACTGACTTCTGTGGAAAACAAACAAACAAAAAAAATATATATATATATTTTTTGAAGGATGCTGGTAACCAAATAGCTTCGGTTTCCATTGGCTTCCATATTATTTTTTATCCATATTATGGAACTCACTGGAACATGATAGCATTGGTTGGTACCACCATTCTTCAAAATATCTTCTTTTATATTCCACAGAAGAAAGAATGTGGCGAGTTCTGTATTTATGTCCTGCCTCAACTTTGTTTTAATAGGTGATACAGGAAAGAAAGAAAGTGAAAGAAGTCAGCAGTGAAGTTCACCTTGCCTACGAGTTTCCCTCTGCGGTTCATACACAGGTAATAATTGGTTTCCTTCCCTCGGATTCGCACCTGGCTGCCGAAGGTGTCTGCCTCCACTACGAGCTGGGCTTGAAGAGACAGGCAGAGAGACAGACAGACGTTACTAAAATATCACCATGAGCTCTGGTTTTGTATTGACGTAAATTATGGTTTAAAGCCAAATAAAGCTAAATATAAATGACATCAGCAGTAGACCAATAACCATCACGCTCATGTTTGTCAATTTGTCAATCTTTTTTTTTATTTTTTATTTTTATTACTTTTGGCTACGTCTGGAATTAAACACAAGTGTACTGCTTACTGCATTGTATAAACTGTGTACTGTGTAAGTGCCTATAAAATACAGTATCAACGTTTACCAGTATCTTTTTTTTTTTATACAGATTTCTTTTACTTGGTGTATTTCTAGTACTTCTGCTGTAATGACTTCAGGTAATATATTAAAATAATAATAATTTCAGTTCATAATTCCACGTTTCAAGAATATTTTCAGCAGTTCATGTCTATTATTATTATTATTATTATGAGCTCAGAATAGCAGTTTCTACCTGATCATCTTTTTTACACTTGATATAACTATAAAAATGTATAGATATGTCCAGGACTTTTTTATATTTTATTAATCTTCATGACTTTTCCAGGTCTAGAATCACAATTTGTAAATTCCCGGATGAATTCAAGACTGTAGAAATTCTGGATCTTATAAAAAATTAAGTTGTTGAGGGAACAAAATAAACAAATATAATAAAATATATTTTTTAGTTGTTTTACCTAACTTGTAATCATATTTTGATAAAATGTATATGTGGTACATTTTTGTCACATGAATTCATTACATTTTTTAATTTGGCATCCAAATAGCAAGTAAATATGACTTATTTTTTTTATATCCAAATTTCTATACAAACGTATAAATTTTCCCCAATCAAACAATGAGAGAAAAAAAATGAGCCTTATTTCTGATTCATTCTTCATCTTGAAAATGGAAGGGTGATAGGGGCGCATTGCATTGTGGGATACATTTTGGCAGTGGTGGGTCAACCAGATTTATAAAATGCATATTGTATAATATGAGTTTTAATATGCTATTCTGAACCGCCTTTCTGTCACTAAAAGCCTCCAGATACTGTCAGCCTTTAATGAGGTCATTCAGCCTGTGTGTGTGTGTGTGTGTTTCAGGATATGGCAGATGAAGCTCTGAAATGGCTCTTGTGTGACCTTTATGAGCGCAGGGGTCACCAGAGATCAATAACCTCTTTGTCGTGCTCCAATCTCTCCTCATCCAGACATCCCTCACTGGCTGTGTAAATACATTCATCCTCACCCCCTTCCCATCTCCCTGTCTTTCTCTTCCCTTTATTTTCTGATGAGGAGAGTCGATCACAAAACCTCAAGCTCTCTGGAAGCTTTCAGAATAATATTTTCACAATAAAGAATGAAAGAGTTATGAGGGTGAATCTCACAAAACCTGTCAAGATCATGTCCAGGTCATATGTTCTTACAGGAAATTAGTAAGAAATTATATCTTATACAAATAAAACAAAGCCGGTTTTAGGACCATTAAGATTTTCGGAATTCTAATGTTATTTGTATGAGAATTAATCTCATTTCAGGACATATTCTCATTCAGTTGCATTCTGACATATTAGTTTTGTATTTCCCGTTATCATTTTAATTTTAGTTTAACTTTTGGTAATTTGTATATTTTATTTATTTATTTTAACTATTGTTGTTGTTTAATGTCTACATTATATGTGCTTTTTTATTTATATCTTAGCTATTTTATAAAATAAAAATGATAAATGTTACTTTGGAAATTAGCTGTATAAATAAGTTTAAGTTTTTTTGTATTTCATTTTATTTTAGTTTTTATTTTATTTAAATATTTTAAAATATTTTTCTTTTTTTTTTTACAATTAAATATCCATTTATATTATTGTAAGTGCTGAATATTTTCATTGTTTTCATTTTAGTTTTAATTAACTATAATAACCCTACTATAGTAATCATATATATCTTTTTGTGAGATTCACCCCTCAATAAAACAGGCCCATTATTAGGTGTGAGTGCAGATATCCACTTTCAACTTTCACGTCCATTGATTGTTTGCTTCTGAAACCCATCCAAGGCCATTCACAGGAGGAGAGGGGATGGATGGATGGATAAACAGAAGGGGGGAGAAAGGAGTAAACGAAGATAGAGATTGACCAACAAAGGTTTTTCAGTCGCCAATACTTTTATCTAAAGCTCAGGGTGGCTGATGGCCACATTTTCATTCATTAACACTCAAAATTCACAATTTTGTAAACAGAAAATGTGCAATTGTTTGGTAGATATTGGAACTGACACAAGTGGTAATTATGATGATATGGCTAAAACCTTTGATATTAGTAGTTTAGTATTACTGCAGTGATGTATATCACAATATACTTGTTTTCTTTGAATTTCAGCAGAATTCACTGACATCGTTTTCTCTCTGTCTGAATCCGTGCATTAGCAATAGCTGAGTCTTTGTCTTCTATTTTTCCTGTTTCCTGTGTGTTTTTGTGGGTGGTCTTTCTTGAGTGTGTGTGTGTTGTTGTTGTTACCATATTTGTCTCCGTCCTCTCCTTGGGCGCTGATTTTGCGTCCGATCACCTGGACGTGTTTCCCACTGGTGCGGCTGTAAAGCTGGTACACGCGATGATGTCGCCGGCTCATGCCGTCTCGTGCACGAGTCTGATTCTCCACGTGCACGCTGAAATTCACCCCGTCCACTCCAAACACCTGCAGGCAACAGACCACACACATCCAGTCTTTATTTCCCCTTATGTTCTGAAATTTTTCTGACGTGAACTCACTGTGAAAATTCTAAACTCATCACCACCAAAAAAGCACTATGGTTAGCCTAGATTGAATTTATGGTGTGTATTGTTAAAGCAGATACTTCACATGAGAAAGTGAGTTTGCAGTGGATTTTGGATGATCTACTGTTGGTCATGTTTAGCCTTCAGTGCTTTTACACATATACTAACATTAACTATTTATTTATTTATTTATTTATTTTAATGTATTCACATTTGATATTATCTATCTATCTATCTATCTATCTATATTATTATATATATATATATATATATATATTATAATATTCTGATGATTTTATTTTATTATTATTATTATTAATAATTTTTTACATTTACATTGATATTATGATTTATTATCACCACTTTTATTAACTCTCACACAAACATTATCACACAAACATTTGTTTAACTTGTACTAAATTATGTTGCATTACCTGCAAAAAAAAACTACAAAAAAGACTAAAAATTAAAATTAAAAAATAATAAAATTAACAAACAATAATACATAATTTGTACATTTAGTTAACCACACTAGTTAACATGAAAGAACAACCCTTGTACTGAATGCATCTTAGTTTTGTTAGTTTCAACATTTGCTACATTTTATAAAATCAAAAGTTGTATATTAACCTATAACATACAAAAAAACAACAAAGAACTGACAAACTAAAAACAACAAAAAAATTAATTCATTACAAAGTTTAAGTTTTTCAACATAATCAGTTCATTATATGAACTTCATGTTTTACTTATGTTTTTCAACATAATCAGTTCATTATATGAACTTTTCACAGTTGTTTTTAAGTTTAAATTGAAATGACTATGAACTTTTCACAGTTGTTTTTAAGTTTAAATTGAAATGACTTGTCTAACCAAGTTGATTATACTTAAATATTTAAGGCAGCAGCTGAACTGTTTTTAAGTTGAAATAGGTGTTTTTTATTTGTTTGTTTATTTTTAACACTAACAGATTAAAGAATGCTGTAAAAATGTATTTCTCATGCATTTCTCATAGTTTATGCTAATGGAATGGAACTATGGAACATCTAATGAAACCTTATTGTAAACTGTTACCACATTAAGTCAGACTATTTTCATGTAGGATTATGAAGAAAACATATTTGAAATAACATGAACAGACTAAATCATGCACAGTAAGACCAGCAATGTCCATTAAACGGGTTATTTTGATTTCAGGTAACTCACCTGTAGAGGATTGCACATGACCAGCATCATCTGGATATACCTGAGGAACCGGAGAGAGAGAGGGAGAGAGCAATCAAGGTCAGGTGAGTGTTACCATGGTAACAAAAACAAATCCACCCAGCATCCCAAAGCCCTGCTGATTGATCAGGTCTACGGGGGATGTGAAGTTAAAATGAACGTCTTAAGAGTTTGACTCATCCTCCAGTATGAGTATTATAGTTTATGCAAAGGATTATATACAGTTAGATGCTCATTATATAAAAATTAAAAAAAAATTAAATCAAAAAATAATTCAAAACAGAAAATTCTCAACATCAGTCATACATAAACATTAAACACATTACCAACCCAAACTCAAATACACAGATAAACTTCAAAATTTGAAATTTACAGAGAAAAATAAGAAGAAATGGTTGTTTTAATGAAAAACCATCAAATGCGAAGTGTCACATGAAATTCTGGGAATGTAAATTTATGTTTTCACTGTAAATTATAAAATTAATTGTTCCTTTTCACTTACAAAAAAACAACAGAAATGTTGTCATCGACCAGTCAGAATCGGCTGCTGTGTCGGTAACTTAATTAAAGGGCACTGATTATGCCCCTTTTTCCATGATACAAAATTAGTCTAGGTGTCCCCAGAATGTGTCTGTGAAGTTTCAGCTCAAAATACCCCACAGATCCTTTCTTATATAATTTTGAAAAAGCCTATTTTGAGTGGAAGCATAAACTAGTTGTTTTGCGTGCCTGTATTTTTAAATGCAAATGAGCTGCTGCTCCCCTCACACTTCTCCACAACAGGGCTGTGCCTTTACAGTGCGTACCTCA
Organism: Cyprinus carpio; assembly: GCF_018340385.1. Lineage (NCBI taxonomy): Eukaryota > Metazoa > Chordata > Actinopteri > Cypriniformes > Cyprinidae > Cyprinus > Cyprinus carpio. Next base: position 9,799,470 of record NC_056585.1, read on the forward strand.
AATACTCTGCCAAAAAATCTGTCTGGTTTTGATTATCAAGTCTATCGGGCTAAAATAATGCGTTTTAATGCCATATCAGTTAAAACTGTTATATACGGTTTTCTGAGTGCACACATCTGAAGCACGCGCACAGAAAGCAGCTGTCACATGGCATGTGAGTACATAAAAGTTATCTTTCATGTCTTATCACGCTTAAACTGTCAAATACACAAGGTTATGTTAAAAACACACGAGTTACAAAAACACAGTCGGTTTTGTTTGTGAAGGTAAATAGCTGGGAAAGAAATCACATGTTTATATTAGATCTGTTTATGAAGTGACAGCTGCACAGTATATGCAGTACCTCTACTGCTTTCTATGCTGTTAATATGACCCAAAGAATATTATAAAAACAGAGAATCACTCACTGCTCTTGACTGAATAATTTATATAGCTTTAATAAGAAGGCATTTCTTACTTGAATGCTGCTTTTAAAGGGGTCATATGATGTTGCTAAAAGAACATTATTTTGTGTATTACGTTATTATAATGTAATACGTTTATGCGGTTTAAGGTTAAAAAACATTATTTTCCACATAATGTACATTATTGTTGCTCCTCTATGCCTCGCCTTTCTGAAACCCATTGATTTTTACAAAGCTCATCGTTCTGAAAAGCGACCTGTACGCTGATTGACCAGCTATCCAGTGCGTTGTGATTGGCCGAATATCTCAAGCTTGTGACGGAAATGTTACGCCCCTTATCATATGAGACAAAACCAATAAAACCCATTACAAATGAGGCATTTGTTGCATCCAGTGGGGACATAATTACTGATTATAATGACTTATACTGTCTTTTTATGCGTTGCATTGCATCACGGCGTGTAAACATAAAGCCATGTGTGCATTTGTGTTCGGAGAAACGACAAACAACAAGTGCTGCTCTACACTGCTCAAAACACACGTTTGAATCATCAGTGGCAAATTCTTTAAATATGAAAACGTACTTACAGGCTGTGAGTCAGAAGCACCAGACTTTTCTTGCAAACTTTGAATTGCCTCACTTTATAGAAACGGCCTTTGTGCACAGACACATTGTAAACTACTCTCCCTGGTTCAGGAAACAGTCCTCCATAAAATGTGCTGCACACATCTGAATATTTGGGTTGAACTGTTCTGGAACAGTGTTGTAAATACTTGTTGTAAAAACTTAACTACTGATTTCTAGTTGTGCCCTCTTTAGGAAGGCCAAACAAAGTAGTTTCGCTTTCACAACGAAACATACAACATCTCCACGACATGGTAGCGGCAGCAACAATACTACAGCGAGAATCAAAGTTACACCTTCTTTCTTTGTGTAAACATTTGGGCAGCGTTATGCAAATCGTCCCACATAGTGATGTATACGGAGGTGTGTGTTTAAAACGAGGCATTTTATGAGGGCGTAGATGAGTCATAACTTTTATAAAGAATATCTCTTTGGATTTGAGACTTTAGTCTTTGCAACTTTACAGATCTCATCTACGCGCGAACAGCTTGTTACACTCCAAAGAGTAAGGAAATCTTGAAATCGCATCATATGACCCGTTTAAATGCTCTAGGGTGAAGAAAAACAGCGTTTATCATTGTAGGGAGGTTGTATTCACACACTGCCAACACACATTTGTCTAAACACCATGTAAAAGTGGATTTTGCATAATAGGTGCCCTTTTAAAATAAGTCGCAATGAAGCGTAAGTAGTAACAGATCTTTTTTTTCCTCCGTATTGTGGTGTACATCAGAGTGTAACAGATGGACTCTTTTCACATTTATAAGGTTCTCAGAATCAGAAGTTGTCATAGCTGGGTAAACTTCTATAGTTGTGAACGGAGAAATCAAATGCAATTTTTTTTAGACTCCCAATAAAGTCTGTGACTTTACAAAGGAAAAAAAAATATCAAAAGATTGATTATGTTGGTCAGAAATTAGAAAGATGTGATTTAATACTAATGTAATATAACACAAAAGTGTAATTAATGTACATACATTTAAAATATATATATATATAAAACTTGAAGAATACTAATGTAATATAAATAAATAGAATAATTTAATACTAATGTAATATAACACAAAAGTGTAATTAATGTACATACATTTAAAATATATATATATATATGAAAAAGCTAAATTTACAATGTTAATAACTAGAAACGCATCATCACAGTCTGCTGTCTGAAAATCATCGATTTTGGAAAAAGAAAAAACTTTCCATCATTTCTTGATTGAATGTTAAGATGTGGGTTTGGCACTCAGATAAGGGCGTGGTTTAAGCAGACTAAATGGTTGGAGTCCTGCATAAGTCACCATGTGTTATTTTCACTGGAAGATCCAGTTATTACAAGTTATGAACAATCATTCTTCCAGTGGTGTTAATAAAATGTTCATTTAGAGTTATCTGGTATTTAATAATGTTCTCAACAGTATCACAAAAAGTTATTTATACATTGTTTATGGAACATTTTTTTTCTAAAATATTTTAGTTGACTGTTCGTTCATATGCTACTACTTACTACTTTTTCAGAATTTTCATAGAGTTCAAAAGTAATGTTTGCAAAATATTTGCTAAGTGAAAAAAAAAAAAGAAATATCCCCTTAATGTCTTCTCTAACATTTGCATAACCAAAAAATTAAATTAAAAAGTTCTAAAACATTTAAAAAAAACTGGATGTTAAGACAACATTCAGAAATAGCATTTTCATAATTTAAAGGGATAGTTCACCCAAAAATGAAAATGACCCCATGATTTACTCACCCTCAAGCCATCCTAGGTGTATATGACTTTCTTCTTTCAGACGAATCGCTTAACTTTAAAATTTAAACGGAGTTATATTAAAAAATGTCCAGATTCTTCCAAGCATTATAATGGCAGTGAATGGGGGTTGAGATTTTGAAGCCCAAAAAAGTGCATCCATCCATCCATCATAAAAACTTCTCCACACAGCTCCAGAGGATTAATAAAGGCCTTCTGAAGTGAAACGATGCATTTTTGTAAGAAGAATATCCATATTTAAAACTATAAACCATAATCTCTAGGTTCCGCTAACTGTCGTATGCGTGTTCACGAGAGAGTCTAGTTCCAGCGGATGACGTTGGATGTAGGTGTAGTGTAAGCTCCGGTGAGAATATGCTAGTCTTGCGAGAACCAAATTTTGTTTACAGCAAAGGAAAACTACGTGAAAAAGTGAATTGTTTTAGCCATCCTCTACATTTTATTAGTTTTAAAATTGTGTGTTCGTGTGTATATCTGGGATGCTTCAACATAGCTCAAGTTGCATTCGTCACTTCTCACCGGAGCTTAAGCTACACCTACGTCATCCACTGGAACACCCCTCTCTTGAACGCGTGTACGACAGTTAGCATAAGCTAGAGATTATATTCAAAAAAATCTTTAATAAACACATCTATCTCAAGGACTTTTATGATGGATAGTTGCACTTTTTATATAATATATATAATTCCATTGCATTCATCTGAAATAAGAAAGTCATATACTGGGCTTCAAAATCAAAAGAGATATATATAATTCCATTGCATTCATCTGAAATAAGAAAGTCAAATACACCTATAATGACATATAATTCCATTGCATTCATCTGAAATAAGAAAGTCATATACACCTAGGATGACTTGAGGGGTGAGTAAATCATGGGGTAATTGGTCATTTTCAATTTGGGGTGAACTATCTCTTTAATAGGAACGTTAACAAAATGTCCTTAGAATATATTTTTGTTAACTGGCTTTTGATCAAACATTACAATGTTAAAAAAAAAAAGAAAAAAGAGACATGCACAGATAAATTGGTCATGCATTTAAAAAATAGATTATATGATTTTTAATTTGATGATTCTAAACGACTTTCCCTTCTTGTTTTAATCGCCACATGTTGTTGGAAAAGGGAAAAACCTGACATTTGAAGCATAACTCACATTTTCATGGAAACTTGGAAGACTGTGGGTGTGAGTAAGATTTTAAGCGTATAAGAGCAAGTAGATGAGGGCAGCGCTGTAGCTGAAGGGCCCACGGTAAACTTCTCCATCACCACAGGCCCTGTTCTGGCAGGGGACTGTGACTTTGAAATCGAACAGGCCCGCAGGACGGATCAGTGTGTCTGCTCAACATAAGTCAGTGTGAAAAGTCCGATGTTATGACAGCCAACAAGGAGACCACAGGCCCCTACGGGGCTAACGCCTGCTACAGACTCAAATGTTAGAAACCAGTAGAGGAACATGATTCACTTCTGCTCAGAGATGCTTGAAGATGACGTGTGCAATTTTTCTGATGTAAAAACACTTCCTCCTATCCCAGGCTAATATGCAGAGACAACTAAAAGTAAACCATTTGTAGGCTGATTCAACACTGTGAGACAGACTGTTTGAGTTTCCCGAAAAAGCAACTTCTGATCAATCATTGGCATGAGTTTGGTGCATCATTAAACTAAATTGAATCAACATTGAAATAAATTGAGCTGAATAATGACACTATTGTCTTTTTTACACAATGCAGTTCCTTAAATTTCCTCCTTATGAGAAATAAAACTAGACTCAGAGAGAACTATAAAATTATATCAGATCATTTAATCTTGGACAAATTTGATTCATATTGAGTTTGTATTGAGATCTTTGACTTTGGTATCAAAGGAGGAACGTCCAAGAAGTCTCCAGCAAAGATTTCCTGTTTCTTTCATTAATTTCACTGCTGTCTGGGAGATATTAACCCTATAAACATACTGTTTCATAGTTGATATTCAAATTTCTAAGCTCTCTAAATGATCAATGAGACCAAAACTTTGCTGTTGCACACAGTCTACTACAGGGGTTCTCAACCCTGGCCGACAAGGTCCACTTTCCAGCAGAGTTTAGCTCCAACCCTAATCAAACAGAACTGAACAAGCTCATCAAGGTCTTCAGGATTGCTGCAAAGTTACAGACAGGTGAGTTTGATCAAGTTTGGAGCTAAACTCTGTAGGAAAGTGGATCTTGAGGGCCAGAGTTGAGAACCTCTGATCTACTACATGCCTTCTGTCATCTGATTGATGAAATTTGAAATATGATCATCAGGCTTTTGAGGAACGTTTATTTGTTAATCTCTCAGTCATTATATTTGCATTTACATTTAGTCATTTAGCAGACACTTTTACTAAAGCATATTATTGGAGATGACTGGTACTTATATCATTTTATGTAGTTTTCTGCTATATTGTTATAAAGATATCATTACAGAATTTCATACATCTGAACCAAATTGCATATTTTTTTTGCTCCGTTTGAGCCTCTGAATAAAATTGAGATCCTGTGGCTCAATGGTAGAGCATTGCGTTAGCAGTGCAAAAGGTTGTGGGTTTGATTCCCAGGGAACACGCATGGTAAAAAAATGTATAGCCTGAATGCATTGTAAGTTGCTTTGGATAAAAGTGTCTGCCAAATGTATAAAGTATTAAGTATTTTATAGTATATATATAATATAATATAATATATGTGTGTGTGTGTGTGTGTGTGTACATATATAGGTATATATATATAGACATATATGTTGTGTATGTATGTTGTGGTTGTACAGTACAGACCAAAAGTTTGGAAACATGACTATTTTTAATGTTTTTTTGAAAGAAGTTTCTTCTGCTCATCAAGCCTGCATTTATTTGATCAAAAATACAGAAAAAAAATGTAATATTGTGATATATTATTACAATTTAAAATAATTGTTTTTAAATTTATTATACTTTAAATTATCATTTATTTCTGTGATGCAAAGCTGAATTTTAGGATCATTATCACATGATCCTTTAGAAATCATTCTAATATGATGATTCATTATCAAAGTTGGAAACAGTTCTGCTGCTTAATATTTTTTCAGAACATGTGATACTTTTTTAGGATACTTTGATGAATAAGAAGTAAAAAGAAAAAAAAAGAAGCTATGTTTTTAAAATATAAATATTTTGTAATAATATACACTACTGGTCAGTAATTTGGGGTCAGTAATTTTTTTTTCTTTCTTTTTTTTAAAAATAAAATCAATACTTTTATTCAGCAAGGATGTGTTAAATTGATTAAAAATGATAGTAAAAAAAATATAATATTAGAATATATATTCGAATTTTTTTTTTTTTTTTGAAAAAATGCAGTTCATTTTAACCTTTTATTCATCAAATATATTAGACAGCAGAACTGTTTCCAACACTCATAATAAATCAGAATATTAGAATGATTTCTAAATGATCATGTGATAGACTGGATGTTACATGTGACACTGAAGGCTGGAGTAATGATGTGAAAATTCAGCTTTGCATCACAGGAATAAATTATTTTTTTAAAGTATATTCAAATAGAAAACTATTATTTTAAGTTGTAATAATATTTCACAATATTACTTTTTTTTCTGTATTTTTGATCAAACAAATGCAGGCTTGATGAGCAGAAAAAAATTCTTTCAAAAACATTAAAAAGAGTAATGTTTACAAACTTTTTTTGGTCTGTACTGTATGTATGTATGTATGTATATATATATATATATATATATAATATATATATATATATATATATATATATATATATATATATATATATATATATAAGTATATTGTGTGTGATGTGAGTATGTGTATATGTATATATATATATATATGTGTGTGTGTGTGTGTGTGTGTGTGTGTGTGTCAGGCTTTACAGGGTTAATGATAATCTCCATTGTGATTATTCTTTCCTATAGGTAGGACTTTAAAACAAACACATGCAGTTTAGTGGACTGACACTCAGCTAAACTTTGATTGATTTGGCTGGTTAACATCTACTCAGCAGAAGAGGTAGAACTTCAGTTTTTATTTATTTTCCTACATATGTGTTTGTCAACTGATTGGTTCTCTCCTGTATTGGTAGCCAATGAGTTCGCTGCTCAGCATTCAAATATATGACTAGAGCTTGCCGTAGCAGTGCAGCTTGCTTCAGAAACCCTCCACCTTCCCCAGCACCACCTGTATAGATCAGCCACGAGGTGATTCATGTGTTATATTTGCAGCAGCAATAGTTCTTACATGCTCACAGCAGCATGTTGTGGATGTATTGGCAGTAGCAAGTCTCGATAATAGTATATTAGTTGTACTAAATTATTGATTTAAATGAGTTTTTAAAAAAAGACAGAAAAATTGGCATCTGTTGCATTTCTCCTTCATATTTTCTCAGTTTCTTTATTTCTCTCTCTAGCGGCTCGTGCACACATTTCTCCATCTTTCCCTTCCTGTTTCCTTTCCGCACTCTTGGCAAACGTTTCACGGAAATAGTGTATCAGATCTCTCTTTCTGGGTGGTGTGGGGTGTGGTCAGTGTGATGACACTTATTGAGAAGGCCAGAGTGGGTGTAAAAAGAGAGGAACACATCACTTCCTCCTTATCGTCTCGCCAGTGACCCCGCGACCTCCCCATGACCGAATGTCTGAGATCATGAGCGTGTGGGTGTGTGGATAAGTTTGTTATACTAGTGAGGCCAAAATGCTTTTTGACACTAGTCAGAAATGTCCACGCTAATAGTTGACTTTTAAGCAAACTACTGGTATGTTTATGAATTGGCTGTAAATTCTTAGAGTTTCCAAAAGGGAGTTTTCGTAGCAGTGCAATTGAAGAACAATTTTTGGTTCCCAAAGTGCCTTGTGAACAGTTCTTAAAAGAACCAATTTGATTCTTAAAGTGAAGAACATTATAATACTGTAATGTCAAGAACTCTATAAAGAACCCGCAGTGGAAAGATTACATGGATGTTAAGGGATCTTCATTGAACCATTGATGCCAATAAAGAACTTGTATTTTTAAGAATGTAAGTAAATTATAAGTAAGCCATGGCCTGAGTTTGGCACAGGCTATCTGTTTGTCCAGTCAATGGAAGACCAATGGAGTGTTTGGAAACATTTATTTTTCATTAATATGTTTGTGATTCAGTTTGGTGATGCATAAATGACACGCTTCACCTTTTACCGCATTAGTGTTGTGTGTGTGCTTATTCGGAGACACCTGGAAAAAAGTCTTGTGATTTCAGAAGCAAGACGATTCCAGTGACTCTGACATGATCTATTGCAGAAATGTCCTCTGACACCTGATGTAACAGTGAATCACTGAGCTTATTCTGTGAGATTCCCAGTCAATGAGGTTTCCTCCGGTTGACATTAGGATGGGTGAGAATTGCGGCTCTTTTCGACATTAATATTCGGCCTATCGCGATAAGATGGTAGTTTTTGATTTATTCCGGATGATTCAGCTGCGGCCCATCGCTTGTTTACATCCCAAAAATTCACCTCGCAAATGAAATCACCGGCGGGGTCAGTGGAGACGCAGAAAACAGAGGAAAACATGCCAGAGGGGAAAAAAGACAGGAATGGAGGAGATATGAAAGGAATTGAGAGAGTGTTTCTCATCTTGTCATTTTTAATCCCTTGCTCTTTCTCTCCCTTCCTCTCTCTTGTTTCCCTGTCTGGAAATAGAGAATGAACGACTCCCCCACACTGCCTCAGCTATGAAGAGATATAAGAGAGAGAGAGAGAGAGAGAGAGAGGAAGCATCTAACCAGCTGACAGCTGCAACCAAACACACACACACACACTCTCTTCATCATGCCTGTCAACACACACTTAACATACACATGCACTCATAAAGCCTCATGTTCAATCATACTGCATCACAAAACCACAAAATTAAAGGAATGCTCCAGGTACAATACAAGCTAGTGGACAGGATTATTATAGTTAACTAAAACTAAAACCATAAACTAATTTTTGTTACTTGAAAAAAAATAAATGTTAACAGAAGTAAAATATAATATTAAAAACGAATACAAAATCTATATATCTCCATTTTATTTACTTTAATGTAAATATTTTAACGTGAATAAAATAAAATAAAACTGAAATTAAAACATTTATAAACCTGTATAGACATTAAAAAATAATAATGACAAAACACTACAAAATTACTTAATTTAACTAAAATTATATATATATATGTATATGTGTATATATATGTATATGTGTATATATAAATGCTAAAATAACACTGCTAATGGGTATATGTGTATATATATGTATATATATATACTATGTATATATATATGTATATGTTGTATATATATATATATATTCATATATATATATGTATATGTGTATATATATGTATATGTGTATATATATGTACATGTATATATATATGTATATAATGCTAAAATAACACTGCTAATGGAATACTGTTCACTCAAAACTTTTTAATTTACTCACCCTAATGTATATGTCAGTTTTTTTTTTTTTTTTTGCAGACTAAACTATAAACTAAAATAAAATAAAATATTCACAATTTCAGTTTATTTTTAATTCAGTGCATTTCTCACACAAAGCATCGTATGGTTTCAGAAGACTTGGGATGTTGTGCACGAATCATTTGGACTACTGTTACGGTAATTTCAAAAGAATGTTTTTTTATTTATCTATGTATTTATTTATTTTATTGTCCATTTCCAATCACTTTCATGAAAAGCAACATTTTAGTATGACTCATAGAGTCGTTTAAGCGCTAAATGTCACTGAGTGACATTTCATTCACTAAATGTGTTGTACCCATCAGCTACACACTCCCTACATTAAACAACAAACCACAGGAACACACACACACCCTATAATAGCTGCCCAATGTACAAAAAACACATTTCCCATGTTCACAACTGCTGTACACTTAACTACCCAAACATGATTTACAGTCATAGTCTGTCTGATGATCATATACCTGTCTACATTCTGATACCACAGAAACTACCACAACAGAATAAACTCCTTGGAGGAAGATTGTAATATAAATGCACCAATCTTTAGAGATTTCTATGTGCAAATGACATCTGTTATGATGGACTAACCTCTGAGTACTGTTGTAGTTGTACTGTAGTAAGAAGAATGTTTTTCAGAATGTTCCCATTAAGTTTTGAAAACGTTATTTATGCCTGGTCAAAATGTCCAGTTTTTTAAATGTTTTAAAAACCTTTTTTTGGTTATGAGAATGTTAAGGGACTATTCCATTTTATCATTTTGCAAACATAATGGGAATGTTAAAAATGTTCTATGAATGTTCTGAAACAAGTATTAACGTTCAAAAAAAAAAAAAAAAAAAAATCCAAGAATGAAACATACATGTTTTTGTGCTAACATTTTGAGAACATGAACAAACGTTCTGTTAACATTACTGGTTTGTTCATAACTTTGACAGAACCATCCTAGAACATTCTGAGAATGTTTCCTGTTATTCGGGTTCATGCTGTCACTATCTCTGGCAAGCTCAGTTACTGAAAAGCGCTAGATAGTTGGTGGATTGCTCAGAAAATAGGCTTTGATATGTAAATGTCATAACCATGACAATTTCTGAACATAAAAGTCGTTTTTGCAGCTTAGTATCCATTGTGAATGTTAGAGTGTGTCTCACAGTACAGCAACTCTTATTTCGAAGCACAAGAAAAATAATGCTTTCCATGATATGTCTATTTTAACCTTTGACCTCTCAGGAACTAAATCAACCGTGGCTTTTAAACTTTTGAAAACAACCTGCTGTCCTGCAGTCCTCGATTTGAAATGTGCCATCCTTGTATTTTGAATATGGGTTTTGTGAGCCAATCACCTGAGCCATTCATGCCATGTGACTAAGTGTGGAGCTGCAAAATGAGAACACTGATTGGTTGATGACCACAAGATGCGCATATGGGCTGCGTCTGAAATCGTATACTCTCTGAATGGTTATTTCTTCTGAATAACCAATTACTTTGTGACTGTTAAAAAGTATGTTCTATTTGGTGTGAATATGTGTAGTAATGTAATTTGGACGTACTACATTCATCATGTTGTCACTGTCATGTGACCTGCCAGCATTAGTTGCATTGCTTTACTGCTGTTCACAAATCCTCTCCCATGGCCTCATTGGACAGTAGTGTTCATCAGATGTGCACTTCACAGTCTCAGCAGAAAAATACTTTTGCCTATTGTTTTATGAATACTGTGAATTCGAACATTATACTTTTTTTTGCTAACTATATAATAGGGAAGTGTGTGATGTTGGATGCAGCCATAATCCCAAACCCACAGCTGCGATGAATAGGTTATTTAATTTTATAGGATATGACCTTATAATGTATAAGATATTTATTTGTTGTTTTTATGCCATAGAAGTTATTTATATCATATCCATGCAGCTCCAGAGTGATTAGGGGAAAAAGTTACTACTTTGGATGGGTTTCACAACCAGATGGTTTAGTTAGTCATACTAACTAGCAAAATCCCTTGATGCTGAATTATCTATGAGCAATTCCAACCAATAAGTTTCTTGGAGATGATCTGCCATTCTGTTCTATCATTTCCTGGCATTCATGCAGCACATAAAACAAGTCATTAAACACAGGTGTCACCGCACTCTCAAAACATTTTCCTCCATTACTAAACTCCTCCACATCAAGAGAAACAAGATGTAGGAAAATGTAAAATGGGCATCTTTCTCCATAACAGATCAAGGCCCTTTTTTCACTCATACTGACCCAATATGTTCACAAGCATGTGTGTTTGTCTGCGTTCTCTGTGTCATGTTAACAATGTTAATGGAACAGAGACGCTGTGTATCCTGTTGCTAAACGGCATAGACTTCACCCGTCTGGCTGACACACACCTGTGCTTTGACCCTTTGTACCCGAGTCCCCGAACGGCCACACACCTCGCGCCATAACTGAGCAGATGTTCATGTGCTGACCAGATTCTCATGTGTGTTTATGTGTGTGTGCACCTGCTCACATAAACACCTGTGTGCAGTTTTTTTTTTTTTTTAATTCATGCATACCTGTTGTGCACTGATTTACGCTGTCTGCATTTCTGATGTGAATATGTATGAAGCTTTTTATACAAATGAAAATACAATACAGTTCAAAAGTTTGGGGTCAGAAGATATTTTTTTTAAGCTTTTGAAACAAGTCTATTATGGTCACCAAGGCTATAACTATACATATACATATATACATATATACATATATACGCATATACGCATATACGCATATACATGTATATACATATATATATATATATATATATATATATATATATATATATATATATATATGCATATATATAGATATATATACATCGATGTGTGTGTGTGTGTGTATATATATATATATATATATATATATATATATATATATATATATATAGTATCAGAAATACAGTAATAATGTTACTGACCTCGAACTTTTGAATGGTATTGTATCCGAACATGAACCTTTATCTGTATAATGGCTAATAGGCATTAAAAAAAACGCTCCCAGTTTCTGTGCTTGTCAAGCAATTTATGTGGTCATAATAAGGCCTTATGAATGTTGTTGACTATATTTAGTGCTTTATGAGCTTTGATGGCATCTATGTGTTTACTACAGACACGTTGTAAATATGACTGATGTGCATTAGTGTGCATGTGTTTCTCTGAGGTCATGCATGCGCAGTGGCTCTGCACACACTGTATGGAAGCTGCAAATTTGCACATGCAAACTGCAGATCTGTGCATGCTGGCTGCAGATCAGCACACATTGGCTGCAGATCTGTGCATGTATGGTTGGTGTAGCTGCCAAACCCTGACTGCGCAGGTGAGACTGGCTCTGGGTCCCGTAAGAACTCTCAGCTGTTAAAACAGTAGTGTTTCACTGAGAGAGAGAGTGAGTGAGGGGGAAAGAGGGAAAAAAAAACTACTTCAGCTGCAACCTCGGATTCTCCGTATCCCTCCCAAACCGCAACGAGCCTGTGGCCTGCCAGAGACCGAGAGAAAGGTGGGGGAAAGGGGAAAGAGAGGGAGAAAGAGCGAAAGAAAGTAGCTGCGAGCTTTACTCTACTGAGCACTATTGTCAGCGGCCAAAACAAGCAGGGTGATGACATCATCAAACCTGAGACAGAACGATTCCTGAAGGCGTTCGTGTGTAGAGTTGAGCGCAGAGAGGTGGAGTCGTATCCTAAATCACCCCGCACACCCTTCAAGCACAATTTACACCGCTGGCCAAGTTTAAACAATATAGCAACACAGGGAAGGGAAGAGAAACGCAGTCAGGGCTGTAGGTGCTGCGAGTCGGGTCGACGCTCAAGATTAATGTTCTCTGAATGATCTACAGGAACAGAAAATACTGTCTGTGTGCTGTTGCATGTTACATATGTCACTGTAAAAGCCTCAGTTTCTACAGCACTCATTCAAGGTGACTGTATCTGTCTTGATATGGGAATATCTTTTCCTAGATTTTCACTCCTTCTGTTAAAGTTTACAAATCATTTCAAACCTGTTTTGTATCTATGTTGATGCTCCTATCAGTGAAAACCAGTAGGACTTCCTTTGTCACCAGATGCATCAGAAAAACCATGGTGGTTGAGCAGTTTGTTTTTATCTTACAAAACTTTTTATTTGCAAGTTTGTTTAAAATCTCACAATTCTGACTTTTTTCTTAGAATTGTGAGATGTAAACTCAACATTGTCAGACAAACTCAGAAAATCATGCAATTCTGAGAAGGAGAGTCATAATTTTGAGATATAAACTCACAACTGACTGTCATAATTGCTAGTAAATTTCACAATAATTACATTGTAAAACACACTCCAATGATCACTATTTACAACTTAAAATGTTAGGGTGTAACTTGTTTTTAGCCATTAGAAGTGATTGATTTGTAACTGGGGTCAATTCCATGAATTTTAATCTTTCTTCTTGTAGAGCATATGGTTTGGAAATTTCTGTCCTGATTGCATTAAATCAAATCATATACCATTGTCTACTGCTTATCGCTATGGCCTTAAGCAAGTGACTGAACCACAGGTGCATCTCTGAGAAAATCTTTGAATTAAACATGTCTGATAAATGTCAACCAATGTATCTTCATCTCATCACAAATAAATAACCTCTAGCGCACCTGACACAGGAAAATAAGACTTCAAAACATCTGTGTCCACTGTCGTCTTCTGTTTCACCAGACCCTGAACCACTAATTTAGATTATTATCAGATAAAGTGAATCTGCCTGTAATGACACTAGCCTTGAGAACAAGTCGGCAAACACAATCTAGTCTCACTTGCACAATCCCCAGTTAATTCTGCACAACCGTCTGAGAATGTTAAAGCTCCGTTTGATGTTTTTCTGTCTCTAAACTGCAGTTTCCTGTTGGAGAAGGTCACATGCGCTCCGCTCTATCCAGACAGCAGATAAGGTGCCAGCTCCATGCCTGCTGCAACAACCAACCTTGGGTGTTATTATTAGTAATTTGGTGGGACAGGACCAGACAGCCTCTCTGTCTGCCCGGGGGAGCGTGGGGATTCTGGGCAGAGTGGATTATCAGAGGCCCTTTGGTCCCATCCGCAGGTTGGGAAAGGAATGATAACCATCTTAAAATGACTGCCATGTGTGCACAACAAAAAAAAAAAAGGAAAATATGTTGAGTGGTAGACACACCTTTGGAGTGACCTGTTTTCATTGGACATGGCCTTACCTGAGCTGGGTGTGATTGACATCTGTGTCCATGGCAACCCAGAGGGGTGATGTCATGAGATCATTATATATGCAAGACTTGGAGTTTGTCACGTCAAGTGAAGCGTGTGGCACACAGACCGCTTTTGATTAAGAATTTACGTATTACAACTTAGGCAACGATTCATTAAGAGTCATTCTGCATGAGCTCATTCACAAATGACTTACAAGACAGCCACCGTGGAGAGAAAGGCCCACATCGCTTCCTCCGCGTCCGTGTGGCTCCGTGCGCGATTGCGAAACGGCTCTCCGGGTCACAGCTTCACGTCTGTCCGGTTTGTTTAATCCGTTTGAATGCAGGGTCTGTAGATGTTCCCGCTGGCGCCGGTGGAATGCATCTTTTTCCGTCAACGGGCGGCAAGGGGTCAGCGGGGTGTGAGCCGCCGCCGACACGGATGGTTGCGGTGCACGGTCGGTAACGGGCAGGAGGCGGGGCGAAGCGTGAACCTCCGGAGTCTGAGGAACAGGTGAAGCGAAGTTCAAACGCGACCCACGCCTATTTGTCGTTTCCGCTCATAAAAACTTTTCGACAGCCAGCAAAAGGTTCGTGCCCAGTGTTTTCCAAGCAGTCTGAGCGTAACTTTTCCTGCCGAAAATGCCCTTCCACAGATAAGGATTCAAACTCCGTAGAGTGCATGCGCACGCTTGAGAGTTCGTGTCACTGCTGATCCACTACGGGCGAAATGACGCGCCGCGGGAGGCAGAGCACCTGGACGGGGATGGAGCGGTGAAGGCGCAGCGGCGGCGAGCTGGACTCCGGGTACCGCGGAGCGTGCTCGGTCATGGCTGCTGCGCCGGAGAGACGGCGGCGCGCTCCAGGTCAGATGATGGGGAGGGAAAGTGAAAGCAGAAGGAAAGCGGCACACGCTCGCAGCTCCCTGCACCTGATTTCTCGGACTCAATTCTGGAGCTCCAGCGCACCAGCAGCCAAAACACGGGCCGATGACATCACCTCCAAAATGTTTGAAGGGGGAAAAAATGCAATCTGAGCTTTTTATTTATTTTTTAAAAGGAAGAAAGTTTGCGGCTCCCCCCACAACAGCGCAAAAGTCTGCCCGAAGAAAGCTCTTCGATCTGTGAGGGAAAACGCGTCTTCTTTTCGTGCATTAAAGCAGGCGATCCGTGCACTGGAAGCAGCGTCCACTTAACCTGCGCCTCCTCTTCCTCAGCCGCTTTCATTCACAAATTCACGTAAAACGTTGGATAGAAAACTATCAAAGCTGGAAAGCGTTTGCGCGGCTTGTTTCCTCTACGCTCGTTTGTCTTCTGAAGCAGAACAAGATTTCAGATAAATCCACCCTCCTTCCCCCAGCCCCCCTCCTCTCTCCCTCTCCTTTTGCTTTGCCCCTCTCTCACACACACACGTATTGGATCCAAACGAGGTTACTCAGCCTCTGTGTGATGCCGCCCGAATACAGCGAAAACACTCGCCAATGTCACCGTGCCCAACAAAGGAACGCGCGCACGCGCCAGCGGTCCCACAGGGACGCATCGTGCTCCTGACTCAAGCCCAGGCCGGGTCCCACACTTTAAGAGGGTAAAAATCTGCCACTGGTTCAAACCCAAATTCCCCTCCTCGCGTAAACCTGGACCAGCACAACGTCAGCCAGAGCGCTTTACGGTGCTTCCAGAAGTTTAGTGCTTTTGATGCATTTTGAGTCTTCGATTCATGACTGTAAAAACTGTAAAACTCAAGAGGGCAGAGTGAAAAGAGACGGTTCGTTTGAAAGCGAGAGGGAGGTATGAAAGCTCAAGGTCCGATCCAAAAGGAACATTTCTCAGCACCGCGACAGAACCGCAGACGGTCAGCAAAGCCAACACTCACCCACCCTCTCCCGAACCCCCTCCACTTCTCTCTCCCTCTCTCTCTCTCTCTCTCTCTCTCTCTCTCTCTCTCTCTCTCTCTCGCTCTCTCTCTCTCACTCACACACACACACACACTTTTTTACTTAGCTATCTAAATGATGACATACCATGGACATCTGTTGTTTTTATATAAACCTAAAGCAACTAACCAAACCCTACCCTTAAAAAAACAGCATGGGATGGTTTGCTGGTCTCCCAGACTGACTGGCTGGAAACCTCTTCAAATCCAGCTAACAGATTAGCCTGATCATGCTTAGACTGTTTTTATAAGCAGGTACCCAATTAAAACTATATTTAGGACTCAGGATGTCTTTTGTCTACTTAACTAACTTATTTGAGTTCAAAGTATAACTAAGTATAACCCCCGCACACACTTAAACACAACATCGGTGCGTGTGTGTGAGAGCTGGGAGACAGTAATTAATAGTGGGGCATGAGGGTCAGTGGTTAGTCAGCAATTGGGACTTGCAGGTCATCCCTTTGGTCCCCTCCACCCATTGTAACACACACACACATCGACTTTCTGCTCTAAATGCATTCATGTTTGCTTCTTGTTCAATCTCTCCCACCTCGTGAAGTATGTGCCATTGGAAGGAAAGTTGTTTTTCAGAGGAAGAGAGAGGAAAGGAGGGACGGAGAGGAGGAAAGAAGAGGCAGATAAGAACCATTATTAATCCACCTGACATTTAGAGACCGTTTCCCTCCGGTCTTCCAACGTCCCTCGCCTCCAACATCCAGTTTCCTATCGTGTTTGTTTCATGCTGTGCTTCCACTAGAGGGCGTCTGTAGGATCTCTGCCCTTGTTCACTCATAGGACAACATCAGGTATTCAAGTGCAACAACTAAGCTGCGTTCTAAATAGCATACTATTATTATTTCTGCATTATATAAAATTATTGTCAATGGTATGCATAATAGGCACATATATTTATCAACTGGACTAGAGGTCCTGATGTGCTCAGAAGCAGGTGAGACACTTGTGTAACATGGTTCCCACAATCATGGAAATTATGGAATTTTAAAATCATGCCTTCTAGGCCATGGGAATTAATCTTGAAAGTCATGGAAATTTCACACAGTGTGCACTAAATATGCTCTAAAATATTTCATCTGGTAGATGTTGCTCTTGTATCAAGTGAATCTTGCTCATTGGACATAGTGATTGTCTGATTTGTGTGCAAATTGTTCTTTACGAGTTCTTTTCAATGAAACTGATTCACAAATTTCTCTGAATGATTAATTAGTGAATCCTCATCCTGTAATCACAAATGACTGGAAAGGTCGTGGAAAAATCACAGAAATTCACTGGTCAAAAAGTATGAAAACCCTGTGCTAAGTGTATAACTCTTGGATTATTATTATTATTATTATTTTAGGTTTGTTACTCTGAATGTTAAGGCTGATTTGTGGAGATTTGTTTTTCTATTTGCCCTGTCCCTTTAATTCGTTCTCTTGTCTTTCCCCCTCTCCTTCTTTTAGTCCCTGCTCGCTGCTTGTAGCGGCAGTATTGATTGCCTATGTCTTTGCTTTTGCAGCTTTGGGCTATTGATCTTTGGCTGAGGCTCTGCAGACACACAGACACACACACACACACACAAACACACACAGTCGTGTTGTCTCTGTTTGAGATGGCTTGCTCTGAGATGGTACGAGAGGAAGAGCTGTGGGTTAATGAGTCTGTCTTGGCAATGTGTTTGGCTGTGAGTTTCTCTGTGTTTAATGCCTCCATTCTGTTCTACAATTAACATCAATCACTTCAGCTCAATATATTCTGAGTCAGACAAAGACTCGAGACCAGCTGTATGTGTGCACACATGTGGGCTCTTGGCTTCTCTACCTGCTCACAGAGTCACTGCAATACAAAATGCACACTGATATTAACATGTCAAGCATACTGCAGATTTATATTGCAAATTTAGGCCTAATGTCACCACAGAGAATTGCAAAAATTATGACTGTTTTCAATCTGATTTCCAGAACACTCCCCCCATCTGCCATATCCACCATAGGTTGCGTCAATCTGACAGGCCAGCAAATCTAAAAATCAGAGTGTTTGAACTTAAAGGATTAGTTACAGATCAGATAGAGGACTCATATCATTATGTGGCCTATGGGTGTTTGTGCTTGCCGTTTGGTAGTTGCAAGTCAACATGGTATTTGACTCTCAAGCAAAGATTATTTTGGACATTTTGTCAATTTTACTCATTGTCAGAGCCATAAATGACATATTTTTCTGTATATTAAGATAATGTATATTATTATCATGTGTATATTTTTAATATGTATGCTGTATCACATGACTTTAGGCAATTTTATACATAATACGTATGTGTGAGTAACCGATAACATTTTGAATTAGAAGGAAAAGGAAGGGGTTTGGTACTAAACCATCTTTTCGTCATTGAAATGGTCAACATCATAAACGATTTGAAGTTTGAGGAAGTGTAAATAGTTCTTAAGTTTGATTTTTGTTTTTGTAACTTATGAAACGAAAAGTAAACTGTTATGCTGCAAGTTTATGGTTTTACACATCGCCTGTGGAAATGGTGAAGAATGGAAAAAAGCTTTTATTTCACAATTATACTCATTACATTCAGACTGATGAATCACACTTTTTAAGATCCACATTGTCTCTCTGGAAAATGGTTCCCTCATGTTATGTTTTTGAAATGGATATTATGTTGCTTTTATTGTATGTTTTTTTCCGATGGTTTTTAGTGGACAAAGTCTCACAGGTGAAAAAAGGGATGAGTCTGCAAAGTCTGACTGATTAAAAACATCCCTGTGTTGTAAAACTAAACTTATGTTCTTTCTTGTGTTTTCAGACAGGAGAAACATCTCAGTTTGATCACACTTTCACAGTCTGCGTCACAAGATTTTCAGAGGCCAGGATGATGATCATCGTGGGTCTGGCCTGGAAATAACAGTCCCTCTGTGGTGAGGTTAGTCCGCAGGTTACCAGTAAAGAGCTTTTTAAACCACACAAGGAAACTGCACATGTCTTTTTAAGAGTCTGTGGTTGACAGATATGAAACCAGATTGGACGAATTTGGGCTTCCATTAATGCAAAATGGTTACAAACCTTCTGGTCTCTTGTTTAACCTGTCTGACCTGACCTAAACTGGATTAAGATCTGTTGCAATACAGTTGTGGTTTTTGTGGGATTGTGGCTGTTGAACTAGTTCCATTTGCAGCGCGGTGATTGTAGTTCACAGTCTCATGTTTCTCATTAGGGCCGCACTTGATAGAAAGGCTGTTGAACTAGTGCGTCACATCTCATCATAAAGTCGTTATCTGCAATGAAACCCCTTTTATCAGTGACTCACTAAATCTAAACCGTTCCCCAATGTGTTAATGTATGAAACACATTACTGAGTGTCTTTGATGACGGGCCCTGGTGAAACCGTCAAGTGCCGCAGAGCTGCGGAATTTGTGTGGTGCTTTGAAATGAGAACCTGTTAGCCACTTGTACCGCAAGTGAGGACAGCTGCGAGGGGAACTGATCAGGAATTAATTACTGCAAGATTTGTGTGTGTGTGTGTATGTGTGTGATATCACCGTGAGGAGATGGAGGAGACTGGGGCGAGCAAGCAAAAATAAGAGGTGAAATATTGTTTTTATTAGTGACGATGTAGGTGGCGGGGTGCTGACTCTTGCACTCAGAGATCAATCCATGCTTCATTTCATGTTTGGAATCTATCACGGCTGTCTTGGTGATGAGGGATAACTTTACTTTTCTCACTGCGGTGCAGTTCTTGTAAAAAGAGTTCAAAATGTTGAATGTGATCACTTCAACACGACACCGGTGATATGGAGCAGCATACGCTCCTCTAAAGTGCTGTGAAAGCATTGGAGAGCAACACTCGCCAATGCTCTTTTACTGACTGTTATTGTCAATACTGTATATTTATAGATATAAGGATAGGTCTTTGATAATGTGCCTAAAAATAACATACAGCTGAAGTTTGTAATTGTTCTCAACCTCATTTGCAGCAACAGCTGTAAGGCATTTGGTGGTTGATTTCACAGAAGAGTATCACTGATTTCACAATGTCACTCTGTTTGTTTGAGAAGCCTGATGCAGCAAAACTGACTCAACCAGTAGTGTTTGGGGCAGGAATATCTGTTTGCCAACCAGTGGAAAATGGTGGAAAGTATTTGGGAAACCTGTCTGAAAACCATAATTTTTGCAGTTCTTTTTTGGTGACACTAGTGGTGCAGAAATTACACGCATCAGTAAAAAAGTCATAACAAACTCTATATATTTTTGTAAATGCATGTTTCTGGTCTTGTGAAAATAATTGCAATTTATATTTTGGATGTTTGTCTTTCATCGAAATGTAATGACTTTCTCTATAAGCAGCTTTCCTTTCCAGTTGACTTTTCAGTCACTCTTATTTTTCAACCACCTGTCATATACATGTAGAGACACTTTTTAAGAAGTCAAGTCCCAACTTAAATATGTGTTTGAGAGTACAAAATAAGACTTTTGATTGAGAGTCCTGCTTAAGAGAGAAGATCTCAATAATGTCACAATCTGTTCTCACATTTGCCAAGATACCAATGTCTGGAATCAAGAGCCAGAGACCTCAATCTACGTTCATTTTATAGCTATATTAAATGAGGCAAATGCAGATAAACTGGGTCAGTGCAACCAATGGCCCAATCTACAGCATGTTTGGACATCAGTGTGAATCTGACAGTCACCTGTCATATAGAGACACATTTTATGAAGTCAAGCCATGACCAAAATATGCATTGAAGAATATCTAGATCACTTTAAGGAAGCCAAATGAGTTGAAAACATTTCATGTTGCTTGTTTCTCTTAGTGAGTATAAATGAAGATTTTTAAGATTCTCAACATTCTCAATAATGTTGCAGTATGTTCTCAGATTTGCCAAGATACCAAAGTCTCCAATCAAAGGTCAGAGATCTCAGTTTGAACTCCAACATTTCTCATCAAATGATCCATGCTCCTCCAAATTTATTGCTCAGCTCTAGACTCTTACTGGTTGACAACTAGTGTCCCATTTGTGTCTGTTTTTATTTCTCCCGAGAAATCTTAGGACATCTAAGATCTTACATCATACTTGAATTCTCCTGTGCTATGTAAGAGCAACTTTTGAGCAATATCACTTTCCTTTGGGATATCACCACTGTATACATGTACATGTAAAATAAAGTGTGTGTTTGGGTTGAAGGAGGCAAATGCAGATCAACTAGTTCAATGCAACTAACGACCCAATCAGCAAAGCCTTTGTACGTTGGTGCAAATCTGACAGGAGCAGTGTGTCCTCACAGGTAGTTGCTTACTTGTGCTGCCAGGCCCAATGAATGTCAGCTATGAGTTTAATTCACAAAGCTCTGTTAGCAAGTGCAAACATCTTTTCGCCGCAAATACCAGCAACTGGAGTAAATTTATTCCTGAAGTTCCTGGCTCAGAGAGCCAACATTCCCCAGCAAACACAAGAGTTCTAATGTTTGCCGTTGGCTTCAGAAAATGGAGTGACAAGCCAAATGAACTTGTCTAAATGGAGGAGAACACCGCGAACGCTGCCAATAATTACTAACAGGTAAAGCATTGCGGCCCAGGAGCATGGCGGTTGTTGGTGTTTGTTGGAGGGATTTTGGGGTCAGTACACTGGGGGCTGCAGGGCCCAGATCCTGGAACTCATTTTCCTCGACTCTCAGGAAAAGCACAGGCAGAGATGGTTAACAGGTAATTGTATAATTAGCAGCAGGTATTGTTTTTGAATGGCTGACTGACTCTGACATGTGTCCGCCGAAAGAAAGAGCAAACTTACATCATCGTCTTGCCCTGCCACAGCTGAAATGGAAGCATTTGTCCTCTGCTGGAATGGAGAAACTCTTGTTTCATACAATTGCTTCTTTCCCAGAGATGCATTCAGGGAAGGAGATCATATCCTGGAAATCATACATACCATATGAGTGCTCAAATCTTTTATCTGATTTTTAGGCTTTCTGCCATTTCATTGGTAATGTCTGGGGTGGGATCATGGAATGACACAAGCAGGCTATATCATCCATTGTAATACTTTCATAGATTTATATGTTCACCCCTAATGTTTTTGGAAATAATCATTATATTTTCAGGGATTTGATTTGCTTAATTGTTGTTCACAGACAATTTCTGAAATTTTCCCAAAATGCATGCATAAAATGTACTTACTATTTGACATATCTTAACAGATAATACTTGACAGAAACTTACTTAACATTATATAACACTTGGTATTAGCATGCATTTTCAGTTACTGGATCACAAATGGATTACACTTTACCATGTTAAAGTCTATTTGTAAATGTACCTAAGAAGAATTTTAATCAGGGTCAGTTTGCACAAGATGTTCATAAGTTGTTTCTTGAATTGGAACGCAAGTCCACAGCAGAGACTTAGTAACTATTAGCTAGTTTGTAACTAACTGTACTTTTGTTTGGTTGCACGATTTGTTCTTAAAGGGTTAGTTCACCCAAAAATGAAAATTAGGCTGTGTTTTACTCACCCCTGTGGCATCCTAGGTGTATATGACTTTCTTCTTTCAGACAAATCCAGTTGGAGTTATATAAAAAATTGTCTTTGATCTTTCAAGCTGTTTAATGCCACTCCGTGGGTGTTGCATGCATCAGTCCAAAATAAGTTAAATAAAAAGCACCCATAAAAAAAAAAAATCACATCACACCTCTCTGGTGAACAACAAACCCCCCCTGTCGAAAATATACTCTTTTTTTTTTAAAGAAAAATCACTTTAATGTAGCTTGCGCCAACAGTTGTACATGGAAGTAGCTACGAGGTGATGATGTTTGGGTTAAGCGTTGAGCATGTGCCGCTCAGAAGTGACGCACATGGAAACGCAGCGGAGAGATCAAAACAAAACAACAGTCACTAATTAGAAATACAAAACGAGGATTTGTAAAGAAGAATGTCAGAGGATTTCGATATAAGCCAAGAGGGGGCTGGTTTTCCGTTGCTAAAGTAAGAAAACATTGCTTCTTTTGATCCTGTTAACAAATATTGGTTTTCATGAGTATCACCAGCGCATGCGCAACGCTTAACCCAAACGTCATCAGCCCGGAGCTGCTTCCATGTACAACTGTTGGCGCAAGCTACATTAAAGTGATTATTACATTTTGAATATGGATATTTTCCTTAGAAAAATGCATCGATTCACCACAGGAGGCCTTTGTTCACCCCCCGGAGCCATGTGAGACACTTTTTTTTTTTTATGGATGGGGGCTTTTTATTTTACTTCTTTTGAACCGATGCATGCAACACCCACTGAGTGCCATTAAACAGCTTGAAAGATCAAAGACAATTTTTTATATAACTCCGACTGGATTCGTCTGAAAGAAGAAAGTCATATACACATAGGATGCCTCTGGGGTGAGTAAAACACAGCCTAATTTTCATTTTTGGATGAACTAACCCTTTAAGGCACCACATGGCTAGTCGGTCGTAAGCTATTCTTCAAGTAATGTGTAGTCGCATAATATGATGTTTACCCTCAATGGTCCAATAGCAGCTTCAAATACATGAGCAGTTGTTGTGTTGAAATGCAATGAATTCCATTTAATTCTTGATTCCAAATACTTTTGCCTCATGTAATGTCACGGTTGGTAGAACCGTCATCTCTGTTGATCACTATGTGGGTGGAGTTATGTGTGTCTCTCATTTGCACTGTTTGTTTCATGTAGGCGTCTCCGTTAATTGTTCATCAGCTACAGCTGCCATGCTCATTACCTGCTCCCTATTTATTGCCCTGTCTTGCGTCTTGTGTTTGTCAGATCTCTGTTGAAGCTCCTTGTGTACATGCCTGCCTGTTTCTCCACTACGCTGGATCGCTTCACTCCTGGAACCCCATCCACTCACCTCTCCACTGGATCGCCCATCTCAGTTCCTGCGTCACACTCTCCTGGTGTAAGATTCCAGCTCTACTTCCTGGCCTCCCATGACGTTATCTCTCTGCATCCAGTTGTCCTGTTGGTTTCCCTATCATCATCTGTATCTATTCATTAAAATATATTTCACTTGCATTTGCTTCCTCGCCCATTCCTTTTCATTACAGAATAATCTGACTAATTATGGAAGCAGCAAGTTCACCTTCTCTCTCAGAGTTCATTCACCACAGTGTTTCCCGTATGGATCAACAGCAGGAGAGCATCGTCAACACCGGACACACAGTTCAAGCGCTTGTGACGCAGGTGTCCGAGCTCATCCAGCAGATCCAACAGCTAACTATTCCCGCTATGCCGCCTGCACCGTCTGTTCCCCGAGCTGCCTCTGAGACAAGCCAGTGGCCGGAGCCCTGCCTACCCGTTCCTGAGAGTTATGCCGGTGAGCCGAACTTCTGTAGAGCATTCCTTACCAGATGTTCCATGCATTTCTCGTTGCAGCCTTGCACCTTCGAGATGGAGGAATCTAAGGTGGCCTTCGTACTTACGTTGCTTACCGGAAGGACAGCATTGTGGGGAATGGCGGTGTCAGAGAACCGGGATCCATGTTTGATTGAGCGGTAGCCGTCAAGGAGGCTGCCAGAAGACTCGCGGATCTTAAACTTGGGGACTGTTCCTGTTGCTGACTACTCCATTGAGTTTCGCACGCTGGCGGCCAAATGTAAATGGAACGAGGAGGCGCAATGGGATATGTTCCTGCATGGGCTGGCCGACCGTGTTCAAGTGGAGATTTATATTCTGGAGTTACCACCGAGTCTCAACGGATTGATCAACTTGGCTCTTCGGGTGGATGCCCGCATTGAGCGACTGGGAGAGCACACCTGTTCTACACATTCCCTCGGCAACACTGGCGCTGGCAGCCAATGCACAGCGAACACGGTCGGGCCCGTCGTCGATCACGAGCCCATGCAGGTAGGAAGAGCTTGGCTGTCCCGGGAGGAGAGAGAGAGGCGGAGGTCCTGTGGACTCTGTTTATACTGTGGTGGCTCTGGACATTTTCTATTCTCTTGTCCGGTAAAAGAGCAAGCCCGGTAGTAAACTTGGGGCTACTATCGGGTGGGATCTCCGCCGAGAAGTCCTTATCCACTCTCCTTCCGGTGAGACTGAGATGGGCCAACAACAACACCTACTCCTGTCAACACCTACCCATAACCCTGATCCCCTCCGGCAATCACAGGGAAACTATTCCCTTCCTTCTCCTGGACTCCCCCGTGGCACCCATTGTCCTAGGTCACCCTTGGCTGGCTAAGCACAATCCATGAGTGGATTGGGGTTCCAACTCCATCACGATGTGTAGCGAACATTGTCATGAGTCCTGTTTGGTGTCTGCTTGTTCTTCTGTATCTGGTTCTGTGTTTCAGGAGAAGGCAGCGGTTCTGTCAAATCTGCCCACAGAGTATCTGGACCTGAAAGAGGTGTTCAGTAAGCCTCGCGCTGCTTCTCTTCCTCCGCATCGTTCCTATGACTGTGCCATAGAGTTAGTACCAGGTAAGTCCCCATCTAAAGGCAAACTTTACTCTCTTTCTAATCCTGAGAGGGAGCCCATAGAGAAATATATTTCTGATTCTCTAGCAACGGGGTTCATCCGCCCTTCCTCTTCTCCTGCAGGGGCGGGATTCTTTTTTGTTGGTAAGAAGGATGGTTCTCTGCGACCTTGTATTGATAACCGAGAGCTGAACAACATCACGGTGAAGAATACTTATCCTTTGCCGTTGATGTCTTCAGCCTTCGAGAGGTTGCAGGAAGCCTCCATCTTCACAAAATTGGATTTACGAAACGCTTATCATTTGGTTCGCATCAGGAAGGGGGATGAATGGAAAACCACTTTCAACACCCCCAGAGGGCACTTTGAATATTTGGTTATGCCGTTCGGCCTTTCCAACTCCCCAGCGGTTTTCCAAGCTCTCGTGAATGATGTGCTGAGAGACATGGTCGACCAATTCATATATTTTTACCTGGATGACATATTGATTTTTTTCTTCGTCTCTCCAGGAACACGTTCAGCATGTCAGGCGAGTACTTCAGAGGTTGCTAGAGAATGAGCTTTTTGTCAAGGCAAGAAATGCGTTTTTCATGCACAGTCTGTTTCTTTCCTAGGTTACATCGTTTCTTCTGAGGGAGTACGTATGGATCCTGACAAGGTTAAAGCTGTGATAGATTGGCCAAGTGCAGATTCCCGTAAGGCCCTACAGCGGTTTCTGGGGTTCGCCAATTTTTATCGCCATTTTATTCGCAACTTCAGCCAACTAGTCGCGCCTCTGACTGCCTTGACTTCCCCCAGAACGACGTTCAGGTGGTCCGATACAGCCGAGGCTGTATTCACCAACGTAAAGAGTCGCTTTGTTTCGGCTCCCATCCTAGTTGCCCCTGATCCCACACGTCAGTACATGTTTTTTCCCATCGTTTATCTCCCGCCGAACGTAACTATGACATTGGTAACAGAGAATTGTTGGCTGTCAAGTTAGCGTTGGAGTAATGGCATCACTGGTTAGAAGGGTCGGGGGTACCTTTTATCGTCTGGACCGACCATAAGAATCTCGAATATATTAGATCTGCCAAAAGACTCAACTCCAGGCAGGCTCGGTGGGCACTTTTTTTCTGACATTTTGACTTTTCTCTATCGTACCACCCGGGTTCTAAAAACATCAAACCCGATTCTTTATCTCGCATTTTTGATCCATCCGAACACCCGGTGACTCCCGAGTGTATTTTACCCGAGAAATTAGTTATCTCCACACTCATATGGGAGGTTGAGTCGAAGGTCAAGATGGCCTTAGAAGGGGTAATGCCCCAGCCCGGGTGCCCACCGAATCGGTTGTTCGTTCCGGCTGGGTTACAGTCCGACGATATCCGATAGGGTCATTGCTCCAATGTCACTTGTCATCCAGGGGTAAGCCGCACCAGCTGCTTAGTAAAGCAAAAATTTTGGTGGCCACTTATGGCTTGCGACATTCACGATTTTGTTTTGGCCTGCTCTGTTTGTGCCAGTGGTAAAACGTGTAACCAACCTCCAGATGGGTTACTCCAACCGCTGTCTGTCCATTCGAGACCCTGGTCCCACATTGCACTAGATTTTGTTACCGCCCTCTAATGGCATGACGGTTGTTTTGACCATAGTGGACCGGTTCTCGAAGGCAGCACATTTCATTCCCTTGCCCAAATTACCTTCAGCCAAGGAGACAGCAGTTACTGTAATTGATCACGTCTTTCAGTTACATGGCCTCCCGATGGACGTTGTCTCTGACAGGGGTTCCCAATTTGTGTCTAAATTTTGGCAAGAATTTTGTAAATTATTGTGAGCTACGGTTAACCTGTCTTCGGGTTATCATCCCCAGAGCAACGGTCAGTCCGAGCGTGCCAACCAAGATTTGGAGAGAACGTTGCGATGTTTGGTCTCCAAGAATCCTTCATCCTGGAGCCACTGGTCAGGCCTCCCTTATACGTTGTGGGTCAAAAACTGTGGCTTTCTACCAACAACATTCCGCTCCGTTCCGTTTCCAACAAGTTAGCTCCTAAATTTATTGGCCCGTTCCCTGTCACCAAAATCATTAGTCCGGTGACAGTCCACCTCAAACTTCCTCCTGCGAACAGGAGAATTCATCCCACCTTTCATGTTTCAAAAATTAAACCCGTGTTTTACTCCCGCATTAATCCTGCTAGTTTCTCCCCCGCCGCGACTCATAGATGGGGAACCTACTTATTCTGTAAATTGTATTCTGGACTCGAGACTGAGGGGATGAGGATTCCAGTACTTGGTGGACTGGGAAGGTTACAGTCCGGAGGAGAGGAGTTGGGTACCTGCTAGAGACATACTGGATCACTCCCTTATTGATGATTACAATAGACAGGTAGAATCGCCAGGGAACGCCAGGAGGCATTCCTAGGGAGGAGGGTACTGTCACGGTTGGTAGAATCGTCGTCTCTGTTGATCACTATGTGGGTGGAGTTATGTGTGTCTCTCGTTTGCAATGATTGTTTCATGTGGGCGTCTCCGTTAATTCTTCATCAGCTACAGCTGCCACTCATTACCTGCTACCTATTTATTGCCCTGTCTTGCGTTTGTCAGATCGTTGTTGAAGCTCTTTGTGTACATGCCTGGTTTCTCGTCCTTGTTCTGCCTGTTTCTCCGCTACACTGGATTGCTTCACTCCTGGAACCCCATCCACTCACCTCTCCACTGGATCGCCCATCTCATCCCCCGCCACACACTCCCTCCCTCCCTCCACTTAATCTATCTCCATCCATCACCCACCTACCAACCAACGTTAAATAATTGACTCAGGTCCCAGCCACAGAAACCCAACAGACAGTCAAAGGTTGAAATACAAAATACACTTTATTAATGGGCCAACAAGCACTAACTAACAAATACTAGTATGTAAAGGAAAGTCCTCTAAGATCAAGTCTCTAAAACCCTTTAAAGAGTTCAAGGTTCAGTGACTGGAGGCTTTTAGGTAGTTCGCGACAGCTGTCCTCCCTCAACAGATGAACGGACACGTCCAAAGAATCACAGCAGTCATCAGACCCACAGGACAACGCTACAGTACTCCAGGCAGCAAACAGCAAACGTTGACGGAGATTCCAGTATAACCAAAGCAGTCTTCACAGCAGCACTGGGCCCAGAACCCCAAAATGGATCAGCCAGAGGCTAGAAAAGAGCACCAAAAATGACCACCAATGTCACAGATAGCAGAGGTCACACACACTGCAATGCAATAAAATATAGTTACGGCCCTTCAGGCAACATTAGAGAGCGTTGAGGAAGGTTCGAGGATAGCCACAATCTTCAGGACAGCACCAGACACTGGAACCACAGGTTGGATATTGCCAAGGCTAGAAGCAAGCAACCACAATGAACACCGACACCATAGATAACAAAGGGACACACATTCCCACTGTGTGGTAATAAAATATTACGGCCCTTCAGGCAACATTAGAGAGCGTTGAAAGAAATCCAGCTGCAGTACACCGGTGTTCAAACAGAGAGGCCTAGGAACCTGGGCTTCATTTGCAGAACGGGAGAGTCCTTTGAACACAATGCCAGCAGATCAACCACCACCAGGCACGTCTCCCTCTCTCCTAAAGACCCAGTTTTTATCTCCTTCAACCAAAGCATGGCCAGCTGTTAAACAATTAGTCGCTAATTTCAAATCATCAGCAGCAAGGCAGAGGCAATAATAAAGTAACTCAATGACAGGAAGTATTGCCCAAATATGGGCAGAAAGGTGGTGCATGGTGACGAGTTCTAATAAACAGATTAAATCACATTAGCAGGGGAGGAAGCACAGTCCAAATATGGGCATAGTAATAAAAAAGGAAGCAGGTTGCCAGGTTTGTCCATGAGCGGGTGTCTAAAAAGAGTCAAATAGGGCAGATTAAATAATAGCAACAAAACCCACTACAAATTTGATACACACACACGGTGAATAACAACTACAATTCAGAGTGCAAATGTTCATGCACACAGTAAATACCACCACACATTAAGGCCCTAATGTCTCTGCTAATTAAAAAGATTTAAAAAGAAAGTACAGAGTCCACCGGTGACACATCCAGTTGTCCTGTTGGTTTCCCTATCATCATCTGTATCTATTCATTAAAATATATTTCACTTGCATTTGCTTCCTTGCCCATTCCTTTTCATTACATGTAATTAATGGAAATACATTTCCAATGAAATATGATGCTACTTAATCATGAATAACATAATAGGTATTTTTATATGTAAATGACAGTCAGAAACTGTATTTGAAATTAATAAGGATCAATAAACAAATACTGATACAAAAAAAAAAAAAACTTACATTTATTTATTATGATTGATTTTATTTGACACGCACGACATAGACTGATGAGTCGGACGACGTCTCATCCCTTTTGAACACTATTACTTGGGACTAAGATCTTTAGTGTTCCACTAACTTGCTGCACAGCAGTAACCAGACAGACTCCAGACAATGCCTTCGAATATGCTTTAATCACAGCCAGAAGGACTTCATACTAATCACAGAGAATCACACCCACAAATAGAATACAACAGTTTGTATAGCATAGGTGCATGGCAAAAATGGCGTGATTCATGACATAATTTTTCTCTAATATAGTTGGTCTTCATATGTGCAACTTAGCAATGGGTTGCTATGTTTATTATTATATTCAGTCAGATGCCTAGCTGCCTTGTCCATATTGCATCTGTTATTGCAACACACTAACTAGCTTTGGCTAAAGTGTTGATACATTTTGTTCTCAAAAGCATACAAATGTTAAGCCTGCAAAAAAATGATAGTAATGATTAATTAAAAATTTCCTTCACAAGACTCTGTCTACTTTAGCACCACTTGTTGAGAATTGAGTTCTGACCCATTTCAGGACGCAGTGACATTTGAAATTGATCTTACCTAGCTAGACCTGTTTGAGTTGTACTGGATTAAGTTTTGACTTAAGAATGAGGGTAAGACAGCTTCTTTAAACTTTGTTCTTTTCTTTTTGTTAATTTGCAGTAGCCATTACTTCAGTCTTAAGTGTCACGTGATTTTGATAATGAAATCATTATACAATACTGACAAAATGTTTTGAAAGAAGTCACTTATGCTCACCAAGGTTGTATTTATTTGATCAAAATACAGTAAAAACTGTAATATATATATATATATATATATATATATATATATATATATATATATATATATTCACATATTAATGTTTAATATATGGGGGTCACATAATAACTGTTTTCTATTTGAATATATTGTAAACTAATTTATTCCTGTGATCAAGGCTTTATTTATTATGTATGTTATAATTTATATAATTATTTATTTATTATGATTGTTTGTTTATGATTTATTTGACATGCACACAGAGGCACTAACATAGTAATTTAGTTACATAATGTTTTGCTCTTAAAATGTAAAAAAAAAAAAAAATCAAACATCAACATTATCATTTATGTCTGACAGGAAAAACAAAAGCTTATGGATACAATTCAGTCAATCTGCTGTTGTATTTCGATCATTACTCCTGGTCAGAGGTTTCCATTAATATTTAATTTATACATTATGTTACTTTTCAACTAAGTTTAATGGTGCCACACAAACATTTTTAGTAGTGCCTAAGTTGTAACTTAGTCCCCCTTTATGTCAAAACTAAGTTGTAACTTACACACAGCTGGTGCAACAGACCCTAAATCATTAAAAATTATTTTGGTGGTCTTTAAATTTTGGATTTTGCTTGATAACTGCTATCAAATCTTTATCGGATCACTCTGATTTTGCATTTCAATTTCATTAAAAGGATAAAAATATCCAAATACTATCCGGATGCAAATGCATTTTCATTCCAGGTGTAAAGAGAGACCGTTTTCTCTGCTTTGTGCCTCTCAGACTTCTCTTCTGTGCTAAACCTATCAGAAGTTTGCAAAACAGCTGACAGCTTCTTTCAGAGCAAGCAGAAACCAAATGCATTGGTAATGAACTAAACAGATGAGCAAGCAGTAATCCTACCATAACGAGCAGCCACTCACCTGCCTGTCAGCAAATCAATTACCTCAACTAATTAAGAACCAAGCTGAAAAGATTTATAACACATTCTCTAACACTTTTCAGATCGTTCCAATGCCAATGGACCAGGAGCGGATGCCGTCTCCTCTGTATGACCTTGTGTGTGTGTGTGTGTTTTGTCAACGTGTTCCAGATTGTCCTGACATATGCTCTGTGTGTTTATTATGAGACGGATGTGTGTGTGTGGATTGTGATGGCATGTGTTGCAGGTGTGTGTGTGTGTGTATGTGTTTCTGTGTGTAAGATGTATGGTATGATTGTGTATATTTGGAATATGAGGTCAGGTTTTCAGTCCATGCTGATGGCAAGAGCAGATGTGGTTTGAGTTGGATTCTGAATTTTCTGGATGCCGTTTTTTCTCTTCCTCTTAATTTTTTGCTTCCCTCTTCGTCTTTCAGGTTATAATCTTATTCCTCCTTTTTCACCTTATTTTTTCCTCTCCTTTCCATCATTTTGCTGCTTTGCAGAGGAGATCTGTACTGTATATGGAAGCCTTTAATGTGCTGTGTAATTACTCTTGGCTATGGCTTTCTTCATTAGTCATTTCAGTAAAGCACCTTATAATCACTAGGGAGAATGATGCCAGAAACAAACTCAAAGACGTGATGCCTGACCAATGTGTTGCAGGCATGAAGTGCTTAACGTATTACTGCAGCAGTAACAAACCTCAGTACTCAAGGGGCTGATAGAGTTTCTATCAGTTGTCTGTAATTAAACCAAATGTGTGGTTATTCAGGTAGCTAACAAGTCAACAGTGGAACTAACTTTGACTTGCTCAACCAAAGTAGAAGACTGTGGTAGAAATTCCCCCACTCACCTGACTTGGGGCATTTCTGGCGACACTTACAAATTGATACTCTTTAGTGACACCCTGCTGAGTCGGACTACATCTCATCCATTTTGAACACTACTACTTGGAATTTTAGTGTTCCACTAACCTGCTGTGCAGCAGTAACAAGACAGACTCAAGACAATGCCTTTGAATATGCTTTAATCCCAGCCAGGAGGACTTCATACTAATCACAGAGAATCACACCAACAAAAAGAATACAACAGTTTATATAGCATAGGTGCCTGGCAAAAATGGCATCATTTGTGACATAATGTTTCTCTAATATAATTGGTTCTTTTTATGTGCAACTCAAAGAGTTGTTATGGTTATTATTATATTTTGACAGATGCCTAGCTGCCTTGTTCATATTGCAACACACTAACTAGCTTTGGCTAAAGTGTTGGTACATTTTGTTCTCAAAAGCATACAAATTTTAAGCCTGCAAGAAAATGAGTTATGATTAATGAAAAATTTTGTTCACAAGACTCTTTAATTTAGATAGAGACTCTGCCTACTTTTCTAATTGTACCTTTTTGAGAATTGACTGTTTTCTATTTTCTGTATAATTTAACTGCAGCAATCGGTTTGCATAACCAAAGAATTTCTGCACAAACTGTCAGAAACCATCCCAGGGAAGCTCATCTGCATGCTCGTTGTCCTCATCAGGGTCTCGACCGGACTGCAGTTCATCGTTGTAAACGACTTGAGTGGACAAATGCTCACATCGAGTGCCCCATGGTGGCGGTGGGGTTATGGTATGGGCAGGCATATGTTATGGAAAACGAACACAGGTGCATTTTATTGATGGCATTTTGAATGCACAGAGATACCGTGACGAGATCCTGAGGCCCATTGGTGTGCCATTCACCTCATGTTGCAGCATGATAATGCACGGCCCCAAGTTGCAAGGATATGTACACAATTCCTGGAAGCTAAAAACATCCCAGTTCTTGCATGGCCAGCATACTCACCGGACATGTAAACCTTCTGGCACCTCTCATAAATCGGACGACTAAGTCATTTCTACCCACGACTGGCCTGCTATAGGGGCGTGTGACGCCGCTTTAGTTGCTACGTAGACCTTGAGCGTGGAGGGGGATCATCCCTTCTCCAAATGCTCTTGTAAAAATGACAGTATCACTGATACGTCACAGGAGGTCGGGTTTTCGCCATGGTCTGAGCACCATGTGGAGAACACAGACCATTTGGAGGTAGAGGCGTCTTGTAGACAGAGCTCTAGCCTGTGAAATTGTGTCTAGCACACGCTCAGGGAGTCCCATGGGTTCCCGTCGAGCGGCCAAAGGTGCAGAGACCACATCTCTGGGTGCGGATGCCAAATTGTTCCGTCCGCCTGAGAAAGGAGGTCCCGTCTCAGAGGAACCATGGGGCAGCAGTCATTATCTGTGACAGGTCGGCTATCCAGTGCTGATTTTCCCAGAGTGGGGCTGCAAGAAGAACCCTGTCTTCTTTACGCCTTTCCTCCGGTTCCTCTGATCCCCCAAGTAATCAGGCGGGTCTTGGATCAGAGGAACCGGAGGAAAGGCGTAAAGAAGACGGTTGGGCCAGTCCTGGGCCAACGGGTCCTCGATCTTGGAAAAATATGTTGGGCAATGTGAGTTGTCTTTTGAGGCGAAGAGGTCTATTTCCGCTTTGCCAAAGATGTCCCATATTTTCTGAACTGTCTGCGGCTGAAGCCTCCACTCTTCTGAGGGGACTCCGCTTCTCGACAGCATATCCGCGCCCTTGTTCAGTTTGCACAGTAGATGCACTGCTCTCAGGGACCCCAGGTTGCTCTGGGTCCATTCCAGCAGTCACGACGTTAGCCTGAAGAGTCGCGTCGATGACAGCCCGCATTGGTGATTTATGTAAGACACCACTGTCATGCTGTCTGATCTGACCAACACGTGGTGGCTCTTGAGGTCTGACAGGAAGCTCTGGCAGGCTCGTTGAACTGCAATCATCTCGAGGCAGTTGATGTGAAGCCTGCTCTCCTCTTTCGACCATCGGCCAAAAGCGGGTTTCCCCTTCGCACAGCATGCCCCAAACTCTGTTGGACGCGTCTGTGGAGATCACTTTCCTTCTGCAAACCATACCAAGCGGGGCACCCCGTTCCATCCATTGCATGTTCCTCCAAGGGGTCAGGGTCGAAATGCAGTCCTGACTCACCTTGATATTCAGGCGACACACTCGCTGTGCTCGTCATCAGCGTGCAGAGGAGCTCTGCACGAGCTGCAATGTCGAGACGGCATTTGCAATGAAAGGCTCTTTTAGAGAAATTAGCTCTTTCAATCTCTCTCTCTCTCGCCGGATGCCTGCAGGGAAGCGATGAGTCTGCAGCAGTTCAGCGGAGATCAGCAAAGTGATGTGATGTCGTCGCTGAAGGAGAAGAAATCTGAATTCCTGTGGCGAAGCGGCCAATATATAGCCAGATCCCCTGCCCATTTTGGTTGGCTTTGGCGGGCTTCGCTGCCATAGGTTCGTGCAGCACCACTGCCGAGCCATTGGTTTGTTTTAATAACACTGCACGAACCAATGGCCATGCAGTTTCACTGCGTGATTGAACAAAAAAGGAGAAAAAAGGAGTTTTTCCCATAGTGTCTTCGCAGTACGAGTGGAGTATTTAAAGGGAACTGCAGTTTAGAGTGGCCTTTTATTGTGGCCAGCCTAAGGCACACCTGTGCAATAATCATGCTGTCTAATCAGCATCTTGATATGCCACACCTGTGAAGTGGATGGATTATCTCGGCAAAGGAGAAGTGCTCACTAACACAGATTTGTGAACAATGTTTGAGAGAAATAGGCCTTTTGTGTACATAGAAAAAGTCTTAGATCTCTGAGTTATGCTCATGAAAAATAGGGGCAAAAACAAAAGTGTTGCGTTTATAATTTTGTTCAGTGTACTTAACCATATTTTAAGGACATATTTTTAAGTAAGATAAATCTGACAAAAACTCCTTTTGGGGACATCCTCATTTGGAAAAATATGAAAATTAAGCAAATAAAGTTTTTTTTTTTTTTTTTTTTTGTATGTTTGTAAAAATTCAGAAAGTTTTCTTTTAGTGTATGATTAAGTTTGGGTTAGAATATTTTAAACTATAGCTGTACATGAAAACAAAGTACCCATTTAGACTAAGTAAATGTGCATGCGAGTTAGTGTATGTGTATGTGTGTGTGTTTGTGTGTTGACACGTGCCCCTTTCATTGGCTCTTCCACAATCACTTACCACTCCACAGATTATAGGGGCTTTACCATGGATCTCTTTCAGTCTGTCTTTCTGCTCGCTGATGGCCGGACGCAATTCTCTACCGTCAACACAGCTGGGATCTAAAGTACCTAATGATGCTTGTCAAGACTCTAAAATTGGATCAGCCTCAAACCCATCACTCCCGCTAAGTAGCTCTGGGCTTTAGACCTGTCTCCACCCCATGACCTTTGAATATCTACCCCTGCCCCCAGAGATCCGAGAGGTCTCGTTTGTCCAACAAATACTACAAAAATTAAGCAGCATTAGAATAGCCGGGCGTGAAGCCTGATGTCCGTCTGTGTTTCATTAGCACAGCTCTCTAACGCATTCCATCTGGAGGGGCTGCCACGAGCTCCCTCTTGCCCTGTGTGGTGTGGCCTGGCCTGGGTCATGATGCCCCCAGACCCCCCAGCAGCACACGACCTTTGTCAACTCTAACTTCACCTGAACTCAATAACAAGTACTTCCAAGGCCAATATCTCTTACACCAGTACAAGTAATTAAATGAACATGTTGTTTATTATAATGGGTTTTATATAAAGATTATGAAAATGAAAACTTTTTTTTTCTGTAACAGTTTAGGCCTATTAAATGTTAAAAATGATGGCACAATTTTTTTTTCTATAATGTTACATGGTTATAGTTACTAATTTTAACCCCAGAAATGTGTGTATATATATATATATATATATATATATATATATATATATATATATATATAAATTAAATAAAATATGTGGGGATTGATCCTCTCGATCCAATCAAAATAACAAAAGTACTGATTCCCCAAAAATCAAAAAGTAAAAAGAAATGGTGAAAAAAAAAGAGTGTAAGTCCGTTGACACCTCCTCCATCTCTCTTTCCTTTTTAGTGTCACTGGTGGGGTTTTTCCACATACACACACTTTCCTGCAAAGTTTGTCAGATTGTGTTTAGAGTGAGTTGGGAATATAAAATGTGGCAGCGATATGGAGGATGACAGTCATCTGGATTGTGGCAGAATTTTAGTAAGTGACAAAAAAGGAAGAGTTCTGGAATACCATCAGAATCCTATAGAACTGCACAGATATAAGGAATATGACAGAATTCTAGAAGAATATGCTAGAATGAGACAAAAAGAGAAACAGAAAATGAAACACAGAGAACATTTTTTAAACACATTAGGGAATAATCTGAGTGTTGAGAAATGAGGTGTTGAAAATGTATTATGAGTGTGTGTATGTGATTGGGGTTGGATGGGGGGGATATGCAGAGGGGTTCATGGTTTGTAATATATATATATATATATATATATATATATATATATATATATATATATATGTGTATATATATATTTATATAAGTGCTGAGGTCATAATTTTTTTAAGATTTTGGGTTAATCTATTGCTATGTTTCAAAACAGTTGGAGTCTATGGTATGTCCTCTTTTACATGGCAGAATAAACGAGTGTTTTCCCTGACATTCAGAAATGAGTCAGTGCTGAGGTCATAGGTCAAATATCATTGTTCTTCTTTACTGTAACAACAATGATAATTCAGCCCAGAAGCTTCACACAAACACAGAAGATTTGTTTGCCAGGTCCAGCCTCAAAGCCAACCAGCCCAAATTCTGAACTAATGTTTCTGGAGCAGCTTGATAGAAAGTATGTGAGCAGTGTTCTGGTTACATGAGGATCCTGATGAATGTCGGATCAGAAGATGCACTTCTTTGCTGAAGTTAAAAGAGCTGTTTTTAATTTAAAATTAATGTTAGCCTGATATACAGTATTGGTAAATTAGTTTCCTAGCAACTTTTTAAAGACAAAGCGTTTTGAATCTTTGTTTTTTTAATGCATACAAATGTATAGTGACTTACAAATGATTGCCTATTTAGTGATGTTTACTAAGTATCACTATTATTCTGTTCTAAACATGGACTGTTTTGCACTTTCAGTTGAACCTAAATACTTACCAAATAATGCAGAACAGATTACTAGTGTAGGCCAAGTTCATCCTTCCTTGTGTCCCGATGATAATGGCTTCTCTTTATTATTTACTGTTATTGCCATAAACTTTGCAATAATGTTAACTACTGTAGCAACATTTACTTGCCATTGGCATTGTTCACCCAAAAAAGAAAATTTGCTGAAAATTTACCACATGACTCAGTGTGTTTGTAATAAACAAATCCTTGGCCAAATCATTGGCCATGTTCACACTGCATCAGAATACTGTTGTCAGTCCTGTATTTGAATCCTTGATATGGTTACGTTCACATACAGTACGGTTATTTTTGGGAATGACAACTGCATTCTATAACCAAACTGTAAATTTTCAGGTCTCACAACCTCATTCTCTGAAAACTTGACCATTTTGCTGCACAAATGCATGGCTATCCTGTGTTGGAGGTACCCTTTTAATTTATGCACACAAAAGAAACTCAAACCCAAATCGAATTAAACCTCATTAATGGTCTCTCCCGTTGCGTCAATGATGCTTATGGGGAAACTCCTGTTTACTCTGAATACTGAAGCCTGATTTGATCACGTTCATGTAACTGCACAAACCAATGGAGCTTCAACCCACCAAAATGCGTGGAGCACACTGCTATATAAGTTGGCTCTGAGTGCCATTTCATCAGAAATTTTCTCCTTCAGTGTGAAGATTATCTCCTCACTGGACTCTTAAGCAAGAAGTTTGAAACCTGCTACTTGCTGTGGAAGAGAACCCGGCAGCAGGAAGATGCTCCTCTTCAGTGCCTTCTCCTCTGTGGCTATCTGGTGATCACAAAGAGCTAATTTTCTAGATCAAATTTCCTTGGATTTGTTGCAAATGTCATGACAGGAGAGACCGTACGAAAGGGTACCTGAAACACACGATAGCCACCCATTTGTGCAGCAAAATGGTATGATGTGTATGAAGTGACAGACAACTATTTGTACAGTCCACTCTTTGCTGCTTATGTGGCTTGTGCAGGCTACGCCCATGCTGAGGCTGCGCTCACTGAGGCAGACTGCTCTCACTGCGAGGGTATGAGTTTCACCCTGATTTGATCATGGATCACCTTCTTCAGTGAAGGCAGCCCCGCTCCTCCTGCTTTGCCGTTTCACCCCTCCCAGCTGCCTCGGAGGAAGAAACAGTGGAGTCACAGTGGGCTGAGCAACCAGGCTTGAGTGATCTCATGGCGGCACAGGTCCCACGCGCTTCACTCTTCCCACAGGATTTTGATCTGCCGGTGTGTTTACACATGAGAATCAGCACCCCTCGTCTGCAATCAGCAGTTTAATCTTTTAAGGTGGATCAGAGGAGAATGCTGTCACTGATGATTCCATATTACTGACAGCTTCAGATTTGGAGGATTGGGTGTGCTCCAGAGAGGATCATGACACGAGAGTGAACTGATTTACATCCTCACCAGGCTGTGGAGAATCTCAGCTTAGAATGGTCGGCTCCAGAATAGATTGCCAACAGCCACTTAGATGAATGATGCCCACTGGGCTGTCATCAGCGAACCAACCATCAGAGACCGGTGCTGTTTTTTCTGGAAGTTCACAATGAACTTACCAAGGTGTGGCATGCCCCTATTCGGCATGCGTCCAATTTTGTAATGCTGCCGCCCTCACCTCTGTTGACAGCACTGAAGAAAAACGGTATGGCAAACTCCCCCCTCAGGAAGAGGTGGTCACTGCACATCTCTGTCTGCCATCTGCCTGGGACTAATGTCCTACGGGGTTGTTCAGCCCTGCTGTGGATGGATTTGCAAAGCACTTCACTGCAGCTCAGAAGTCGTTGCGGGTCATACGCCACATCCTACCTAAGTTCTCCAGCTCAGCAGCTGGTTCAGGTTGCCAAAAGGCTCCGTCCTCCCAGCAACCTGCAAAGCCCTCACTGTTTCCAGCTCGGCCTTGGCTAAAATAAAAGCCTGGGCTCCGACAGGCTAAACGCTCGTTCCCCGGGCAACAAAAGCATTATTCATGCTGGGCCATCCTTACCAGAGGCAGACAGTTGTGAGGTAGTTTTACTTTACTCAAGTAAAGCATAATGTCATACTTTTTACTGCGCTACATTTCATAAATAAAACTTGTTGTTTGTTTTACTTTTAATACTTAAGAGCATTAAAAT
This sequence comes from Cyprinus carpio, assembly GCF_018340385.1. Classification (NCBI taxonomy): domain Eukaryota; kingdom Metazoa; phylum Chordata; class Actinopteri; order Cypriniformes; family Cyprinidae; genus Cyprinus; species Cyprinus carpio. The sequence continues at coordinate 9,839,612 of NC_056585.1, forward strand.
GTAGTACTTTCTTGTACTCAAGTAAATATTTGAATTACTTTTATTTGAGTAAAAGTAAGAAAGTAATAGATTTCTAATGTAATTAAGTATTAAATGATATTTAATATGAAACATAGTGCAGTAAAAAGTACAATATTTTGCTTTGGAATGTTGTGAAGTAATTTTTTTCTAAAGAATAACACTGATAAAGTACAGACACTTGAAAAGTACTTTTACAGCAGAGTAAAAATACTTCACTACTGTCCGCCTCTAGCCCTTACCACTGTTATTAGTGGACCTACTTACTCAAGTTTGGTTCTGTGGACCATAGAACGAGGTTACTCCCTTCAGTTCACTCACAGGCAACTTCGCTTCAGAAGTATTATTCAAACTTCAGTACAGGACAACGATGCTTATGTTCTCTGGTCTGAAATACAAACTCTGTTTGCAAAAGGAGCTGTAAAAAATTGTTTCTCTAGCAAACAGTAGCTACCAGGCAGTGGGGCTTGGGCACTCCGGGGTGGGGCTACCAGAGCGTCTTAGTTCTGTACTCACTTACAGCTGCCGCTATTGGATGTGTTCCCCACAAGCGTCATCGACACAATGGGAGAGACCATTCAAAAATGAGCGCTCCGGTTACTAATGCAACCTAGGTTTCCTGAGTTACAGGAATGAGCATTGCGTTCACTGCCGTGCTATAAGGTTGCATGTGAGTTGCTATCAGTCAAAAGATACTGATGAAATGGCACTCAGATCCAACTTGTATAGCAGTCGGCTCCAACAGTTTTTGCAAGGTAAAGTGCCATTGGTTCATGCAGCTACACAAACGTGATCAAATCAGGCTTCAGTATTCAGAGTAAACAGGAGTTTCCCCATAAGCATCATTGGCACAACACTCGTTCCTGTATCTCAGGGAACTGAGGTTCTGTTAGTAACTGGAGCGTTTCCATGTATGTTTTTTTCAGTAACTTACAGTGACAGAGAAATGAGCTATGTGTCATCTGAAGCGTTTTAGGTCTCGTCACTGTTCTTCTCCACTAGAGTTGCTCCCATCAGTTTCATGTTCTATGCGCAACTCAAATTCTCTGCTCTCCACCCAGATATAAAAGGTGCTGTTGGTTAATGAAGATTTAATGCATGAACTCGCGGCTTGATTAGACTATTGATGTGTCCAAAAGTGATGAGACTTTTTAGTTTTATGAACGTTGCCATCTTTGATGTTACTTTATTCACTGTTGCTATGGTTACTGGCAGGGCAAAACATTAACATTTTTTCCTAATCTTATTAAATGTATGTCAATCATTCATATCAAATTCTTACATTCTATTAATAATTTCAGTTAATATAATAAGACACAATAGGTCTGTTACCAATCAAATGAAATCAGCATCAACAAAATAGTTATTTCCTCTTCAGAAAAAATGGATGCAGCTGAAGTGGCATTTAAATTCATTGACACTTTAATGATGCTGAAATGTAGCAGGAAAATGCTGCAAAATTACAGCTGCATAAATATTATGTGTTTGAAATCAGTTTTTTAATATACAAATATGTAATGTTGGAAAATATAATGATAAGCTACTTTTAAATATGAAAATAAACCACCAGTAGGTGGCAGCAAGTGACTGTCTTAATGAGTAAGTCATTGAGTTATTCATTCAAACTATTTTTGTTAACCAAATTGAGCAAAAATGGTCAACATTGACAATATTGTATCTAAATTGTAGAACACTGAACATCAACTACGCATTTGAACTTTGCATTTGAACTCAAATTTATACTCAAATAGAACTGTACACTCTTGTTTGTCATGTTGCTTAACTAGTCTATATCATATGCTATACATATAAAAACTAAATATATTTCTTTATTTTTTTACAGTATGTTTCAGTTTTTTTCTTCTTTATGCAATGTATTCATTTGTTTTGATTTCTCCACGAGATTGTCTCGCACACAGACAGCCTGTGCAAGGCTCAACTGCCAAGACATTGTTACTGTCCATACATTATCAATTTATGGCCATAATTATCGCCATTTACACAAAATGTAATAAAATCAGAATCATTTTCACCAAAATGTTGGTGCTGAATTAGTGACAAAGGAAAACTGGCCATCATACACTAAACAACTAAAGATCACACACTACCAGACTTTCAAGTTGTTCTGATCACAACAAGCTCATGCAAAAACGTGCGCCTTGTTGCTAGGAGATGTGTGACAAATGAAAACAGCATGTGTTCTAAAAATGGTTGAAAATATCAGACATGTTTGATATCCTCTGACTGGATGGAATCATAGTCTGAAGCTAAAAAATAGGAGTCTGTGTACATAATAAACTATGCGATTTTCTATGGAATCTGTCAACTCAAATCTGCAGACTGACTCTGATTTTCGGCGACTAGCGTCAACTTCTCCAGACTGTAAATCGGCGGAAAATTGGGGCAAAAATTGAGTAGTATATTCCAGGCTTAAGTTGTTGTGTGAACGGGACATTGCGAGACTTACACCTGTAAGCAAATGGGGTTGTCATTATTTGGATTATTGTGATGTTTTTATTGGCTGTTTAAACTCTTATTCTGATGGCACCCATTCACTGCAAAGCAGGGGCGTCTGCAGGATTTCTTCTGAGGGTACATACAGACTTCTTTTTTTTTTTTTTTGGTCAAAAACAGCACTTAAATGTTCAATTCAATTCAATATCTTGAGTACACATGACTTGAAGGCCAAACAATCAGTGACAGCAACACCGAGCAGAACGAAGGTGTCACACATTTTAAACCTTTTAAAAACAGCACAAAAACAGCAAAATTCAACAAAATGACAAAAATACATCCATTAAGAGCATACACACATCAAACAAAAAAAAACAAAAAAACAAACAATACTCACTAACGAAAAAAAAAAAAAGAAAAAAAAAAAGAAAATAGCTTACCGTCAGTGCGAATGACCGCTTATTCTTGACACAAATTAACTGTCTCAGAGTTACCTCTCAATAAGTAGTCTTTTGTTTCAGTTATATGTAGGAGTTGCTATGCAGTTATTGAAGAGATAGAGCAGAAGAGAAAGATTGTTTTTTATTTTAGTCACTTACATGTAAATGTCTTGTGTGTGAGAGAGACAGAAAGTGCTGTCCACAGTTCAGTGGTTTTTCAAATTGTTTGATGCCAAGGACCCGCTAATATAAAAATTCCCTTCAGGCCTGGTTTTACAGAGGTGCTAAAGATGAAGCTGTAATACTAACACTGGTGAAACATATCTGGCAAACTATCCATTGCGTATTTGTGTTTGCACTCTAGAGAGAGTAAAGGGTTTCTATTTACAACGTGTTTTTACTGCGTTTAGAGTTGAATCTACTTCATCCAGCACTATTTGTTATCTGTGTTCTTAAGTATACTTTTTGTTTTACTGACAGTTTTATATGATTCAGTGAGAGAGCTGTCTGAATGAACACGTATCGATTCAGACCATTTTGCAAATATGTTTAGTAAGTTCAGTGAAAGAACTGACTCAAAATAATGATTAATTCATAATTAGTGGTATGGCTAGTTTACTCGACAGAAATACGGGACTGAAATATCTGCAACCTGCTGAAAGTAACTGCGCTCATGGTAAAAGTGCAGACGGATAGTTCAGGTCAGCCGAAGCGCTCATGGTAAACACAGTGCAGGCGCCACTGCTGCAGAGGATCTATTGGTGAGCAAGGGATGTATTGCTTAATTTCTCCAAAATCTTTTCCCATGAAGAAACAAATCTGCATATTGGATTCACAACAAAATAAGGGCAAACATTACTACACTTTATACATCAAAATCAATACTAGTTTCCTTAACATTAAAGTTGCATTTGTAGTTTGTAGTGTTCTGATAGAATGTCAGTATGTTACTGATACAAAAAAAACACTGCGTTGTATATTCACTAGGAGGTCCTGACAAGAACCAATACCTCAATCTCTGTGGTCACCCCATTAAAATCCCAGGATGTCCTTCGAAAATTAAAGAAAGTAGCAAAAACCCCGGCATCCTGGCCAAATGCAGCCCAAGATTGGTTGCCTCTGACCATCATGGCCTCCTAACCATCCCCATATGGAGACTGGTTGGCTTCATCACTCTGTCTCCCCCAGTCTCCACCAATAAGCACGTCTTTCGTGTGTGGTGGGTCCTGTCTCTGGCGCAATAGCAACCCGGGGCCAAATGCCATCGCATCATCCAGGTGGATGCTGCACACTGGTGGTGGTTGAGGAGAAACCCGCCTCTATGTAAAGCGCTTTGAGTGCCCAGAAAAGTGCTATATAAATGTAAGGAATTATTATTATTATTATTATTATCTAAAACTCTGTAGAAGACGCATGTGAGATTACTGGGCATTTAAACTCATTGCTGTTTAGGAGCAAATATTGAGGTATTAAAGAGAACCCATTTGTGATCAAATGTTTGCTGCAGATGTGTGTGTGTGTTGTCAGCTGGTTCAGTTCTTTAACAGTCTTCGTCTCTACAGATGTCAGTTCTCAAAGCTGTATGTTGTTTATGACCAAAATTTTCCTGCTTGGATGACCAAAAAAGTGGGAAAATCTTTTCACACCCAACACACACATACACACGCACACAGAGTTGATTTTGAGAGGACTCCATGCTGCTGGTTTGGCTCTTCTGTGCTGTGAGAGCAGATGATACTGTTTATTAGAATAACTGATGTCTGATGAAAACTGTGCTGTTTTTCTATGTCAGTGCCAGTATAGTCACAGTAAGTTTAGCTGTACATTGGAGAAAATGCAGATTTGTGTGACTGCGCTGATGTTTTGCTGCATATAAATGCTCTTTAAGTCAACATGACATCAAAATCGACTCTGTTTGCTTTCTTAAAGGAACAGTTCACCCAAAAATTTAAATTTGCTGAAAATGTACTCACCCTCAGGCCATCCAAGCTGTAGATGACTTTGTTTCTTCATGGGAACAGATTTGGAGAAATGTGGCATTGCATCACTTGCTCACCAATAGATCCTCTGCAGTGAATGGGTGCCGTCAGAATGAGAGTCCAAACAGCTGATAAAAGTATCACAATAATCCACAAGTAATCCACACCACTCCAGTCCATCAATTACCGTCTTGTGAAGCGAAAAAAGCTGACTTTATAAGAAACAAATCATTAAGACATTTTTAACTCCATTATACTCCTTTATACAGTCTGGTCTCATTGTTTATGAATAGGCATTAGTACATAACGTTTACAAGCACAAAACGTACATTTTTGCACATTTTGATGGATGCTGAAACATACAATTTGCATGTATTACAACATTTAAAACGTAAAATTGCTATTTATTTACAGCTAAAAAACTTTTTATTTTTAATATTTGAATATTTGCAAATCTTTTATATTATTAAGATATTTGTATCAATGCATTTTTATCATTATCAATAAGCAATTTAGATTTTTAGACACCTTAACCTACCCCCAAACCTAATATTTAAAAATATATATAATATAAAAAGATATCAAATGTAGTTGACCGAAATATGCAGGTAAATGACCATTTTAGTAACAATACAGCATTAAAAAAATATTTTTTTTTATAGTTGCTAATCCCACTCCTACCTCTAACCCAAACTATAACTATTTCTTGAAAATATTTACAGTATAAAGAAAAACATGACAAACAGATAAGTGCAATCCCAACAATTTATTTATTGCAAAAAAGCAGTATCAAAAGTAATCCAAATGATGATGTTGCAGCTGCAGTCCTCTCTTGTGGAATAAAATAGTTTTGTGTGAGGTACAGAGCAGAATTTAAGTTGTTAATTGCTAAAAATATTATCCAGATTATTATCCCAATCCACTCTGTTAAAGTGTGCATTTCTCATTCAAACACACCTCACCAGAAACACGGCATGTCACAATCTGTGATGAAGCTGGTGAGAGCCAGTGAGCGTTCGAGATTCCTGCCGCAAAACCTGTCATAAAGTTTCTTAAAGCGGCAACTTTTGAATTTGTAGCCAACGTGTCAGCACGGGTATTTCTGCTTATAGTTGCTGCTCAGGATGGAGATGTAGATCACTGAATAAAGGCTTGAGTTTGGTACTGTTCCTCGCCGGCGTATGGATTCTGAAGATTTGGATTACAGCGCACAAATAAAATAGTTTACTTTTGTAGTTATGTTGCCTTTTTTGTTTATTTTATGGTTCCATTGTCAGTCACAGCATGTCCTTCTCTAATTTCCTGTATAGGATAAAGGCAGTTCAGTAAACTGGCCATTTGTCGCTACCTATGCAAATCGCATGCAAATACTGACAAGCTCTTGGGCAGTATAAATGCGGCTAGAGCGAAAATTGCCTCAAAATCTAAGACTGAACACTGCATTGCTGATTGAGCAGCAAGCACGGGGATCTACGCAATGTCTCGTTCCCACTCTCAGGGAACCGAGGTTACTACAGTAACCAGAGACATTAGGCTAAGACTACACCAAGCATGGGGTAGAGCAACACACAATTTCCAACCAATATTGATGTCGCTAAGGAAGCTCGTAGCTGATAGGTGGAGCTAGACCAAAGAGCGTCTTTTGCTCAAGTATACTGAATTTGTAAATCTAGCTAAAATGAACAAAGCGACTGCACTGAACACAGGGCAGAACAGCAATGTAATGAAATGCACATAGACTTGTACATCGTCAGCAGCTATATGCGGTAGTAGGGTGACCATATTTTAGTTTTCCAAAAAGAGGACAGTGTGTGCATGCGTGGCAGGGGGCTGGGGTGTTGTTGGTTGGTGGTTAAAGTAGTGCCCAAAGTAGCGCAATGACCATATCCCAAATATCAAAACTCAAAATATTTCATTTCCATATCTAAAATACAAAATGTACAGTCTTTTATGCATATTGATCATAAGCACAGATAAAAAGTTTCCTACCAGTGGCCCTCCTTCACAAAATTTAACACCTAGCACAGTTTTATCATAGAATACAAAATGTTTCAATACAAGCATTTCATTCAAATGTAATTTGTGCAATATTTCAAACCTTTAACCCGGGATTAAACCATTAATCCGGATTAAGAAAACAGTCCCTTGCAGGGCTCTAATACAAAAAAATCACACAATGAATGGCGAATGTAGAAAGCAAAAGCCGAAACCTGGACATTTTGGGCAATTTAGAAATCCTGGCCAGATGTATTTTCTAGGTCCAAAAAGAGGACATGTCCGGGAAAAAGAGGACTTATGGTTGCCCTCTGTGGTAGAAAACAGTAAAAAGCACATATGCTGTATAAAAATGTACATAGTCCTGCACAGTGTCAACAGCACCTGTGCATAACAAACTGTGCTTAATTCAAGTATAGCAATATTACAAAGCACATAATAAATGTAGCAATTATATTACATGTATATTTATATATTTATAATTATATTTATAAGTAATTATAACTGGTTATAATTAATTATGAATATTTAGGTCAGATCTTAGAATTAACTGTTGCAGAATCAATAGTACAATGATTTAATCTGTTCGTCCACCGACAGTATAATAATTTATCAATTGTGAATAAAAGGGATTTAATAAATTAAACTACAGCTAACATACAACAAGACCAAACAAAACACATATATACAGAATGAAGGAAAGAGAGAGAGAGAGAGAAGAACAAAGAATGGCAGTATTTAGCATCAATTAACCACAACCTAATGAGAATCATCAGAGAATCAAAAATCACCTTGACAAAGGGCCCAAACTGAGACACTCTTCTAACTAGTTGGAAACGGTTACTTGCATTGGCTTTGTTGCTGAACAAGCGTCCAGATGTGGAAGACAATGGAGGTTCTTGATGAGTTCTGTAGGAGTGAACTGGAGGCTTTCGTTGAGTTCTGAAGATCAGCGAGACCACAGGAAATTGACAAAGTTACTTGAAGATAAAAACTGCCGGAAAAATCAGGCTCCAGAGTGATGAGTCTTGGAGAGTGTGTCTCAAAGGGTTTGAGCCATGATTGGTTTGGGTTTGGGACATTTAAGGGTCTACCAGTAACACCCATCTGGCAGACTGACCAATGTAGAGGTGTGAATTTTGAGCGGGAGAGGTTCTTTTGTCTCATGCAACAACTTATTTACATGCTTTATGGTGGTCTGGAGGATTTGTCCAATATTAAGTCAAAGTATGGTAAAAAGAGCATATTGCAAATTATGGTGACATAATTTATTCCAGGAATCAGATAACAGTCATTTTGATACCTTACATACCAGGGTTTGGAAAACATTAAGGAAGTGATACATTCATATGTCTAGATCCAAGTAATCGGAGGTTCACTACAGTACTACAGAGTTATAACTAAGCTACTATAACCTAGGAACATACACCACAGGAATACACTATATACATTTTGAAACAGTTTGATTGTGAATAAATGGATTCAATGTCCATTCCTATGTGTATTGTGGCTTTTGGGTATGTCTGGGCCACAGTTAGTGGCTCCTCGTGGGGATGGGGGAATCGTTCCTTCCCCACGTAATCTCTTTGAAGCTCAAAGAGAAAGTTGACGATTGTCCCTGCTAGTGTTAAAGAAGATAGCAGAGATGATAATGCTCTTTGAACCAGAGGTGGACGTTAGACATGCATCTGTAATTGCATCTGTAATTTAGTTATAACAAGGGAGGAGGGAGAGTTTACAGTGCCTAAAACCTGACCAAGCATCTTGATTGCATTCAAACACTACATAAAAAATGTACATAGTCCTGCACAGTATCAACAGAACACAGTAACAAACTGTGATCAATGCAAGTATAGCAATAGTACAAAGCACATAATACAAATGTACATAGTCATGCACAGTGTCAGCAGCACATGCAGTAACAACTGTGTTCAATGCAAGTAAGCAATAAATACAAGCACATACATAAAAATTTACATAGTCTTACACAGTGTCAACAGCACACACGGTAACAAACTCTGCTCAATGCAAGTATAGCAACAGTACAAAGCACATAACACAAATGTACATAATCCTGCACAGTGTCAACAGCACATGCGGTAGCAACTGTGGTCAATGCAAGTAATCAATAAGTACAAAGCGCATACATAAAAATGTACATAGTCTTACACAGTGTCAACAGCACATGCAGCAACAAACTGTGCCCAATGCAAGAATAGCAATAACTAGAAAGACAAGTGAGGCTATGGACTCACAAGAGTGCTTGAGATGTCAAGGATGTTATGTCCAACTTTTAGAATCTGGCAAAAGTATTCTCTTAAGACCAGCCAGCTGCAAACCATATATCCCAGAAAGATGTGCCTTTAGACCAGGCCATAAAGAGGCAATAGCTCGCATCGTATGGGTTCTGATGTTGAGAGGACATTCCTGTCCCTGGCTCACATAAGCCAACACGATACCATCCACTATGCAGTGAGAAAGCCTTTGCTTAGATACTGTTCGTCCCTTAGCACAGCCACCGTATTACACAAAGAGCTGATTAGACTGTCGAAAGATGGCTGAGTGGTTGATATAAATCCTCAAAGGCCCAACAGGGCAAATGGTGCTCTGAGCCTCAGCATCATGCAAGGTCAATGGTTCAGCAGACAAAGTGGAAAAAGAAACTACCTGTGCCTTAAAGGGGATAGAAAGAGATTTAGGCATGTATCCCAGTCTGGGCGGTAGAGTAACACTGCAGTACCCAGGCCCAAAGCAAATACAATCATCATCCACCGTGAGCACGTGCAAATCTCCCATATGCTCAGCCGAGGCAAGGGCAAGAAGCAGAGCAGTTTTGAGGGAGAGCTCCCTCATAGCAATGGATTCCAAGGGCTCAAACAGGGGAAGAGAGTGAGCTTTTAAAACCAGCGTAAGGTCCCAAGGCAACACTGAAGGTGGGCGCGAGGGATGTAGTCTCCTTGTTCCCCTGAGAAATCTGACCACCAGTGCATGCTCCTGATTGATTGCCCACTATCCAGGGAACAAAATGAAGATAGAGCGGCCACATAAACCTTTAGTGCTGATGGTAGACTCCTGTTATCTAGTCTGTGCTGCAGAAAACATGGCAGACACGGGGTAGCTCACCAGGTCGATATCTTTATTATGGCACCATTATACCAGCACTCCCTATTTAAGAATGTACTGACGTCACAGCAACTCCCATCATTGGGGAGTGAGACAGCAAAAAAGAACAGCAGGCAATGTGTGTTCTTGCTCGTCAAAAATAGATCCACCTCCGCCTTCCCAAAGCAGTCCCAAATCATTTGAACTTAACTGGGATGCAGCCTCTCATGTTGTTGGTGCGAATCAGTACATGTCAAGCCCGTAGGGCTAAGGGCACTGCATTCAGTTGCCAATGGTTTAAGCCCGGGACACTGTTGGCCATCGTTGGGCCGATGGCAAGCGACGGTTGGGCTAGTTTGTTTGGTGTGTTCCACTCGTTGGCTCTCATCAGGCTCACATCGATGGCAGTTTGCCTGATTCAACATGTTGAATCGGCGTCGGGGACGTCGGAGAGAGTGAGAGCTCTGATTGGATGTTCAGTTTAGCGAACGAGTCAGTGCAGAGAGTTAAAGCAAAAGTGATGAAAACAAGTGCATAAATGAAGGCGGTAAAGACAGAAGGCTGTTTAAATGTTGCGTGATCTTTTTCAATCATTCTAATACGCAAATGTTTTCATAACAATGAGCTGCTTAAAATTACTAAAGTTATCAACGTTACTGATATTCCAAATGGTAAGCAAGCGCTGCTTTGTTTACATTTCGTATATCTGTGTTTATTTCGTAAATCTTTGTTTTGGTTTCTCCTTTTGAATAACGAATATATACTATTAATCACTGCTGATATGAACAGCTGGTTCCTCTCACCCATGCGTCTGTGTCTGTGCGGTGTGTTACAGCGCAGCTTTTTGGTCTGACAACACCTTCCGCTTTCGTCGCCGCTAGTTCTTTGAAGTCGGCTTGGTGTGTCCGGGGCTTTATGCGCCACCTGCTCTGAGACTCTTACCACAGGTGTGAAGTCTGCATGCTCTCGCACACTGATCCCCAGCCTGAAGTTGATGCATGTAGCAAATTAGCTCAAAAGAAAAAGTATATGAATAATTACAGTTAATTATAATTAATGACATTTATTTACCTCAGCTACCAGTAGTAACTGTAAAATTTATTAATATTACAATCAACTAATTTGTTTGTCCAGCGAACATTCAGTATAATTTCATATCAACTCTAAAAAAGGATATTTTCGTGGCCACAGAAAATAACTTCTTACAGTAGTGCATTAGAGCATTTTGCTATAGATCAGATCGTAAAAGGGACATTATATACAAGCGGTGACAGAGCAACAAACGTTTCATTAAATAACACTAACACATAACTAATCTAGGCAAACAAACAAACATACAAATCACTCATTCATTGGTAGGTTGGAAGTGGATGACCGTTAGAGAAACCAGAGAATGCACTTATGGAAAATGAGTCAGTTAACCACATGAGTGAAACCATCAGCACCATTTTATAACCATTTTATTACAGCTTATCCTAAACCTCTGTTTCGTTTAGTTAATAAAGCAAATCTCTCACGTGAACTGCCAAAATACAGACAGCACATTGCATGTCCCACCAGAGACAGTAATATATTGGATCACTGTTACACCACAATAAAGGATGCATATCACTCTGTCCCATGGGCAGCTTTGGGGCACTCTGATCACTGTTTGGTTCATCTTATACTGACCTACAGGCAGAAACTGACATTAGCTAAACCTGTATTAAGAACTGTAAAAATATGGACTAATGAAGCAGAGCAGGATTTACAAGCCTGTTTTGACCTCACTGACCGGAGTGTTTTTGAAGCTGCTGCCACCGATCTGGACGAGCTCACAGAGACTGTAACATCTTATATCATTTTCTGTGAAGGTATGTGCATTCCTACCAGGACTTATTTAACCTACAACAATGACAAACCATGGTTCACTCCAAAACTCAGACAGCTCCATCAGGCCAAAGAAGATACTAGCAGAAATGGGGATAGATTCTTATATAAACAGGCCAAATACACACTGGAAAATTTAAATATACATTCAAACATTAATCATACTCTAAAACCAAAAAACAAATAAAAATCAAAACATCATAAATCAGTACATTTACATTTACATTTAATCATTTAGCAGACGCTTTTATCCAAAGCGACTTACAAATGAGAACAGTAGAAACAATCAGATCAACGAGAACAACAACGGTATACAAGTGCTATGACAAGTCTCAGTTAGTCTAGTACATAACACGTAGCCAGGGTTTTTTTTTTTTTTTTTTTTGTTTTGTTTTTTGGGAATATGATAGAAAAGAAAAAAGGTAAGTACTAGTATTAGTTGGTTAAGTGCAGGCAAAAAAGATGAGCCACCAGATGTTTTTTGAAAATTAGTAAAGACTCAGCTGTTTGAATTGAGATCGGGAGGTCATTCCACCAGCTGGGAGCAGTCCAGGAAAAAGTCCGTGAGAGTGATTTTGAACCTCTTTGGGATGGCAACACAAGGCGTCGTTCACTTGCAGAGCGCAAACTTCTGGAGGGTGCATAAGATTGAACTAGTGAGTTTAGGTAAGTTGGCGCCGTGCCAGTGGTCGTTTTGTAGGCAAGCATCAGTACCTTGAATTTGATGCGAGCGGCTACTGGTAGCCAGTGTAACCTGATGAGGAGAGGAGTAACATGGGCTGTTTTCGGCTCATTGAAGACAACCCTCGCTGCTGCATTCTGGATCAGTTGTAGAGGCTTGATAGTACATGCAGGAAGGCCCGCCAGGAGAGCATTGCAATAGTCCAGTCTGGAGAGAACAAGAGCTTGGACAAGAAGTTGGGTGGATTGCTCTGACAGGAAGGGTCTAATCTTCCTAATGTTCAATAAGGCAAATCTACAGGACCGGGTCGTTGTAGCAATATGGTCTGTGAAGCTTAACTGATGATCCATCACAACTCCTAGGTTTCTGGCTGTCCTGAAAGGAGTTATGGTTGACGAACCCAGCTGTATAGAGAAGTTGTGATGAAACGATGGGTTAGCTGGAACCACCAGCAGTTCAGTCTTAGTAAGGTTGAGCTGAAGGTGATGGTCATTCATCCAGCTAGAAATGTCACTCAGACAGGCCGAAATGCGAGCAACTACCGTCGGGTCATCTGGTTGGAATGAGAAGTAGAGTTGAGTGTCATCAGCGTAGCAGTGATAGGAAAAGCCATGCTTCTGAATGACAGATCCTAATGACGTCATGTAGATGGAGAAGAGAAGCGGTCCAAGTACTGAGCCTTGAGGAACCCCAGTAGCAAGTTGTTTGTGACTTAGAAACTTCACCCCTCCAAGACACCATGAAGCATCTATCAGACAGGTAGGAGTTAAGCAAATCAAGTGCGTTTCCAGAGATGCCCATCTTTCTGAGGGTGGATAGGAGAATCTGGTGATTAACAGTGTCAAAAGCAGCAGACAGGTCCAGCAAAATGAGTACTGAGGACTTTGAAGATGCTCTTGCCAGTCGCAGGGCTTCAGTAACCGAGAGCAGGGCAGTCTCAGTTGAGTGGCCACTTTTGAAGCCAGATTGATTGCTGTCCAGGAGGTTGTTCTGTACAAGAAACATAGAGAGCTGGTTGAACACAGCTCGTTCGAGTGTCTTTGCAATGAATGGAAGAAGGGATACCGGTCTGTAGTTTTCTAGAAGTGCTGGATTTAGAGATGGTTTCTTCAGCAGTGGGCTTACCTGAGCCTGCTTAAATGCTGAGGGAAATGTTCCAGAGTGAAGAGAGGAGTTGATAATGTGAGTAAGTGAAGGTATGACTGAAAAAGAAATCGCTTGAAGGAGGTGAGTGGGGATCGGATCCAGTGGGCAAGTAGTAGGATGACTGGACAGGATAAGTTTTGGAAACGTCCGTCTCTGAGAGTGGAGAGAAGGAGGAGAACGAGTGAGCATTAGTCGTTGTGAAGTTATCCTCAGTCTGCGGTGTGGAGAATTGGTCACTGATGGTTCTTGTCTTATTTGTGAAGAAAACTGCAAAGTCATCAGCTGTAAGAGTCGATTGAGGAGGAGGTGGAGGCGGATTAAGAAGAGAAGAGAAGGTTTTGAAGAGTGTCCGAGCGTCACAACAGTTGTTAATCTTGTCGTGGTAATATGATGTTTTAGCAGTGAAGACGTTTTTGCAGAGAAGGAGGAGAGGAGAGACTGATACATACTGAGGTCGGTAGAGTTTCTTGATTTAAGCCATTTCCTCTCTGCAGCCCTGAGTTTAGAGCGATGTTCAAGGAGTACATCGGACAGCCAGGGGGCAGATGGGGTGGTGCGTGCTGGTCTAGACGACAGTGGGCAAAAGTTGTCCAAGTAAGAGGTCAGAGTGGAACAAAAAGTGTCCGTAGCACTGTTCGTGTCCAGAGCTGAAAACTGCGAGAGTGAAGGAAGTGAGGATGCAACCACAGAGGATAGGCGAGATGGAGAGAGTGAGCATAGGTTCCGTCGAAAGGTGACCCGCGTTGGAGCGTGTGCCGCTTCAGGAGTAAGTGCTAGATTAGCAGTAATGAGGAAGGGGTCTGAGGTGTGCAGTGGAGTAACTAAAGTGTTGTCCACTGAGCAACAGCGCGTGTAGATGAGGTCCAGTTGGTTGTCCGATTTGTGAGTCGCTGTAGTAGAGACTCGCTTGAGATCAAATGAGGCGAGCAGAGTGTTGAAGTCAGCAGCCTGGGGTTTATCTAGGTGGATGTTGAAGTCACCAAGCAGTACCAGAGGAGTACCATCTTCAGGATAGTTTGATAGCTTCAGAATGGAAAGGCTTGAAAGAGATCACCAACTACAAGACACCATCCCCCAGCACTGTGGAGAATCAATAACTGGCAGACGATCTGAACAAGTTTTATTGCAAGTTTGAAAAAACACCATTCACACCTCCTGCAACCCCCCTCTCCCCCCAGCACTCCAAATCAGTGTAGATAACGTGGATCAGGTCTTCAGAAAAACAAGAGAAGAAAGGCACCAGGCCCAGACAGTGTTACAACAGCCTGTCTGAAATCCTGTGCTGACCGGCTGGCCCCCATCTTCACACAGATCTTCAACAGATCACTGGAGCTGTGCGAAGTCCCTTCATGCTTCTAACGCTCCACCATCATCTCCATCCCAAAGAAATCCAAAATTCTAGGACTAAATGACTACAGACCTGCAACTCTAACATCTATGGTCATGAAGTCATTTGAAAAACTAGTTTTGGCTTATCTGAAGGACATCACTGGACCCTTACTGGACCCCCTGCAGTTTGCCTGCAGAGCAAACAGGTCTGTGGATGACACAGTCAACATGGGACTGCATTACATCCTGCAACATGTAGACAGACCAGGGATTTATGTGAGAATCCTGTTTGTGGACTTCAGCTCGGCCCAAACCTCCTCCTGCCAAAACTAACTCAGCTCTCTGTGCCCACCTCCGTCTGCCAGTGGATCACTAGCTTCCTGACAGACAGACAGTCGCTAGTGAGGCTGGGAAAACTCACATCCAGCACCTGTATGATCAGCACTGGAGTTCCCCAGGGTTGTGTTCTCTCCCCACTGCTCTTCTTCCTCTACACCAACGACTGCACATCTAAAGAGCCCTCTGTCAAGCTCCTGAAGTTTGCAGATGACACCACACTCATCGGCCTCACTCAGGATGGTGACGAGTCTGCTTACAGACAGTAGGTTAAAGAGCTGGCTGTCTGGTGCAGTCTTAACAACCTGGAGCTCAACACGCTCAAAACTTTGGAGATGATAGTGGACGTTAGGAGAAACCCCCCTGTACTCCCCCCACTCACCATCATAGACAGCACTGTGACTGCAGTGGAGTCATTCAGATTCCTGGGCACCACCATCTCCCAGGACCACGAAAGTGAAGAGACATTTTAGTATAGTTTTTATTTTGTAATCCACATTTAGTTTCATTTTTATTTGTCAACAATATTGCATTGTACATTTAATTATAATCATTGTCACATGACCGGCATTTACGTTGCATCTCGTCTCGTTTTCGTCACGTGATAAAGGTTCATTGATGACGATATTTAGTCATAATTGTCGTTGACGAAAGCAACACTATTTCAGCCACTACGGTAGCGAACGCATATGCAGAAGACCTAGGTGGCAAACTGATGACGCTAACACCTTAAGTCCTAGGAGCCTCTGGAATTCCTTCAAGGCACATTCCATCCACCATCGAGATCATGCTACTCTTCTGAACCCTGCTCCACTCAGGAAATGGCTAAGCTGCCCTTGGCTGCCAAGCCTTCGCTCTGATGGACATGTCAATTGGAGGAAAGAGCTCACTGGAGGCCCGCCCCCAAAGTGCCGGATCCTGAATTATGTTACCATTGCTCCTGCAGGCGAAAAATGTGAGGTTCATTGGTCACGTGATTTGCATGTTAGCAACACAAGCCTCTAATCAAGGCTTCATCTAAAATGCCCATTTATTCTCTACACAAGCTCCGATGACTCGGTTCGAATGTCACATCACTGGAGAAAACATAATATCATTTTTACCATACATTGGTGCCGAAACCCGTGAAGAAGGAGGGACACACTGCCAGGGATCACTCACCGTGGTGCCATCGAGCATGACT
Organism: Cyprinus carpio; assembly: GCF_018340385.1. Classification (NCBI taxonomy): domain Eukaryota; kingdom Metazoa; phylum Chordata; class Actinopteri; order Cypriniformes; family Cyprinidae; genus Cyprinus; species Cyprinus carpio. Next base: position 9,856,145 of record NC_056585.1, read on the forward strand.
GAGCAGTCTGCCGCCATGGACACTCGAGGCAGTGGGCTGGAGTGAGTTGCCAGGGGAGGACGAACTCATTTGCCGTCCTGGGGATGTGGAGGAATGACTGCCGTTCGTGAGGGAGCTGAGGAGTTGCAGCCATTCGTCTGAGGCTGGAGCCTGCTGCCATCCCCCATGATGGGGAGGAGCAGGAAATGGGGGACTATTGCCGGCTGCCCGGAGGAGCCATTGCCGTCCACTGGGCGGCAGAGGAGTGTCGGGCCATCCACCAAGGGCTATCCGGTGCATCACGGAAAAGTTTACCCAGCTGGTGGAGGGCCGAGCAGCAGTGTGTCTGGGAACTGGAACATGTTTTTTTTCCTCTCTCCCCTCTCTCGTCTCTGTCTCTTCTCATCCTTCAGTCTCCCTTTCTCTCACCTTGTCTGTCTGTCCTTACCCCCAGGTACGCCACAGCCATCGTGATCGGCTCCCCCGGAGCGGGGAGGGGGCAGAAGAGCGCAGTCTCAGGAGGTCTTTACATATTTCTCTCCTAATTTAGACAGAATTACTTTTTCACTGAAGGATGCAATATTATGGATCATGGACTTGTATTTTAGTCAGAAGAAACATCTTAATTGATTTTGGCTTTTGACTTCATAAGACCTTAATTGATGGACTGGAGTGTTTTTGATTATTTGTGGATTATTGTGATGTTTTTATCAGCTGTTTGGTCTCTCATTCTGGTGGCACCCATTCACTGCAGAGGATCCACTGGTGAGCAAGTGATGTAATGCTAAATTTCTCCAAATCTGTTCCCACGAAGAAACAAACTCATCTACATCTCGGATGGCTTGAGAGTGAGGAAATTTTAATTTTGGGGTAAACTATTTATTAAATATACATTCCTTGTATAATAGTGAACAATTCATGCATTTTATTCAAAAGCAAAAAAAAAAAAATAATAATAATAATAATAAATTGTTTATATTTTTTTCTTTTCAGCTGATGTCACTAAAGCCTCCTTTAAAGTGTGGCAGTGTTTTTTTTAGTCCTTCGCAATCTGCTGCAGACCTGCATTCACCTCTGACTTCATGTTGGTATGAAACACACTTTACACAACCCAAATAATTCCTGATGGATAAAATCAAGTCCTGTCCTAAATTTCTTCTGGTTGAAAATTCTGTTTTCCTCAGAAATATGTCACATTACAGAAGCAAAATGGATTATGAACAGAGTTTCATGTTGACTTAGAGCCCCAATTACATGTTGAACATGTTCTGGTTTATTCTTTGCCTTTTATTTTTAGTCTTACACACACACACACACACACACACACACACACACTGTTTTTTTGGGGTGCAGCTGTGATGGTGATGTCATTCCTTACAGCCACTTTGCTGATTGGTTGTCTTTATTGGAAGCAGGTTGCTTTGATTTGCACATATTATACTGACACTTGATGTTATGATTGGAATAGTTAAGTTTCTTTCTTTCTTTCTTTCTTTCTTTCTTTCTTTCTTTCTTTTTTTCCAGTCCAAAAAACACCTGCCGCTTCTTTTTCTTTCTTTCTTTCTTTTCTTCTTTTCTTTCTTTCTTGCCGCTTTCTCTGTCCCTGCTGACCAGTTTGAAGCGTAAAAAACACCTGCCGCTTTCTCTGTCCCTGCTGACCAGTTTGAAGCGTGTTCCCTAGTTAAACGCCAGCACATACGACTTGTACTCCATTCCATAACCCTTCTCTTTAATGGGCTTGTGTATTCCTTCACTCTTGGCTTGTCATTTGTCTTTCCAGTCTTTGAAGACAGCACAGGCTGCTAATAAAAGACAGGTCTCCACCACAACAAAGGGCTCTGTGCCCAGACTGAATAAACTATTTACCCCTCCTTCTCTTTCTCTATTTTTTCTCTCCTCCTTTTTCTTTCTCTTTCTCCTCCCCTGTTTTTTTTTTCTTTTTTTTTTCTCTCAGCTTCAGACGAAATATGTGCACTTGCTATGTTTTTTTTCCATGTGATCACAGAATGCTCTGGAATAGATTAGTGGAGGAGAAGCAGGGAGGGAGTGAGAGGAGAAATGAGAGAGAGTGAGAGAGAGAGAGAGAGAGAGTAATGAGGGAGCAGGTAACCGAGGTAACGTCTGTCTCCAGGAGATCATCACCTGAGAGGCAGAGTTATCGCGCAAACAAACATAAACTACATGTAAGCATGTTAATGGTGATAACTGAGCAAGTTCATAACCAGCTCAGTGTTAAACACAGCTAAAACTAAAACTATTAAGAACTGTTTTTGGTAACTGAAATCAAATCAAAAAATGAAATCTAATAAAATATAAATTTTAGATGAAAAATGTAAAACTTCAAAGACTGAAACAAAAACAAGAAATGTTGCCATGGCAACTTATCGAAATAAGTTTAAGTACTAAAATTAATTAAATTAATTAAAATATAGATATGAAATATTAAAATAATTAATAAATACAAATAAACTCTCTCTCTCTCTCTCTCTCTCTCTCTCTCTCTATATATATATATATATATATATTCACAATATTATAAATTACATAAACACAACAAAATTACTAAAACTTTAACTACAATTTAAATTAAAATTCAATTCAATTCAATAATTCAAAATATGAATAAAAAAACTTTAGTATTTAAATGATTCTAAAATACAACTTTTTGTGCTGCTGCACCTTTAAGAATCAATACCCTGTGAACACTTTTAATTCATTTTCAGTGAGAGCTGTTGATGATGCATCTGGATATTTCAACAGAATATGAGCGTCTATAAGTGAACAACAGCACAGCCACTCTCTGACCTCCAACGATTTAATCTATAAGGTTTACCTTTAGTACAAGTCACTTTGGATGATCTGCCAATAAAGGGAAATTTCTCATTGTATGAGTTCTGTAACAATCAAGTTTCCAAAACAAACTCAGATGAAAGATCAACAACAACATAACAAATCATCTTAAGACGAATTAGGCAAACCTGTCTGCTCCTCTGTGCCTCTCTCTCTCTCTCTCTCTCTATCTCTCTGGCAGGGTTGATACCACAGACATGCAGCTAAAAGTAAATAAATGGCTGTTTTTGGGGTTCTTTTTCCTGGAGAAGAATAACAGAGAGAAGTGTGTGTGTGTGTGTGTCTGTGTAAACCACAGTCTTATTGAAGCTATTAGGCTGCTTAGGAGTGGAGCAAAACCAATGCACACACAGACACACATTTTTTCCCCTTCTAATTCCCTCTTTTCTGTGGTGGTGTGTGTGTCATGGTGACAGGTGTTCCTGTCTGCAGCTTTTTTTCACGACCAATCTGTCCATCTCACCTGCAAACATCTCTGATCTTCCAAATACAGAAGGAGAGTGAATGCGGTTTGGCTGTACCAGGTGCTCAGATTCAGTTGCAAATACAAACAAGTGCAATGAAGTCCAGCTGAAACTCTTTCAAAGGGATAGATTACTCAGAAATGAAAACAAGTGGATTAATAGCACATGAGAGTGTGAAATGTTAGAGAGATGAGATATATTATTTTTATGTGATGCAAAAGGAATCAGTTAGCAGAATGTTCATGCTGCTCTTTTCCACATACTGAAATTAGATGGTGACTAAGGCTGTGAAGCTTCAAAATAAACCTGTAAAAAGCCATAATGAAAATACCAAAACTAGTAAATAAGACTAGTGCAGTGTTATGAAGTCATATGATAGCTTTGTTTAACAAAAAAATTTTTTTTTAGTTTATTTTATTAATTGTTATTTAATTGAAGTTAATTATTTTGATATAAATAATTGTTTACAATTATTTTATTATTATTATTATTTTAAATTTGCTTTTATTTGTATATATTCAGTTTATTTTAATATAATTTGTTTGTAATTTTTATTGCAAGTGTTACATTTTTTAATATTTCTAAATATTTTAAATTTATTCTTATTCCAGTTTTAGTTTAATTTATGAGTAAAGTTTCTAAAAAAATAGTTTGTTTTTCTAAAATTTAGTTTAACCTTTTCCATGTACTGTTTATTTATTAATTAATTTGTTTGTTTGTTTAAATTAACAAAAATGTACTACAATGTTACAACACTGAATGGGAAAAGAGCAGCCTGAGCATTCTGCTCACTCTTTTTGTGTTTTATATAAGCTACACAAGGGTGAGAAGATGATTGTGTAATAAAATTTGTAGTATTTAAAGTTAAAGTATAAAGTGTAAGTTAGCAATGTCTTAGCAAATGTCCTGACATTGTTTTAGTTGTGATTAAAGCTAACATTTTACAAATTTTTGTAGATGAAATATCGATAAGAATGATACTTAAAGCGTTAAACGCTGTGACGATGTTCTGTGCTGATTTGGATGTGGTCTGACAGCGCTGTGTTTTTGGTGTTTCTGTAAAGCAAGCAGTTAATGGCGATATAGGCCACCATAGCAAAGCATCCCAGCACACACACACTTACCCAGGAAATGCTTCGGTTGGCCACAGAGTAATTGTGACTGTCCTGGCCAATTTCTGCCAAACAGGAGGCAGACACACACGCCACAGAGCTGCACTTGTCTCTCTCTGGCTGATGGTTCACCACCACAGTCTGAGAGAGAAATCTAGCAGCCTGAAGTGATTCTTAATGCCATAACTGCTCAAAATTGTAACAGTCAAACTTAAAAGCATCAATGCAATTTTCTGCCTTCATCTGAGGCTTATGGAAAAGTAGAAACTACAAGTTTTGTGAGTTTGAGAGAAGCCTAGATTTCTCTTTTTTCCCTGCACACCTGCTATTTTCTTTTGCTGTCATGTCTGATGTAATTTTGGAATTTAAGACACATGCTTAAAGTGGAAAATAATACACACAGAAATATTCAAAATTAAGACAAATATTGTTACATTTTGTGTTTGTGGTTAGTGGATCATGCTGATAGTGAATGTTATTCTCTATGTGGAAACTTGAGGAGAACTGACTTCATACATCTAAAACACCAGAATTGCGGGATGTAAACTAAAAATTTTCAGAGTAAGAGTCAGAATTGTGAGATATAACCCCAAAATTTAGAGATATAAACTCGTGAGGGGAAAAAAAAGTCTTTGTGAATTGTGAGATAAAAAGTCACAATTACCTTATTTATTTTTAATTATTCTTTTTTTTTTTTTTTTGGTGGAAATTGGCATTTAATAAATCTGCCAATGGAACCAGAAAAAAATAATATTGTTTTCTCTTTTCTCTTAAGTTTGTTTTTCAGACCCCATTGGCAGATAGTTCTTTCTTATTTTTTTGCATAAACTCATTTCGATTTGATTACATTTTCATTTGATTTTAATGTTTTTTTTTTTTTTAATTCAGAAAGCAAGATAATATAATATTTTAATTCATTTTGATACTCAAGTAAATTTATCTTTATTTAAGAATGTTTATATATTTGTACTGGAAAACAAGACAAAAATACAGAGTAAGAAAACCCTTTGCCGTGTACAGAGACTGTTGCTAATTACAGACTTTACTATGGCAAAAAGTTCAAAACATTGCTGAGGTCTTTTAAATCATATGAGGAGACGCGTGTAAGATTACTGAGGTCTTTTTCTTAGGAGAAGCATCTGAGAAGCTTCATATCTCTTCCCTCTTGTGTCCTCTTTCTCTCTCTCACTCTGTCTTCCCCTTTCACCTTCTTTTCTCCATCACATTCCCTCATTGCTACATTCTGCAGTTTCTCATTATTCTTTCTTTTGGCCACTAATATTTATTTGCCTCCCCTCAATTTCTCCTTTTTCATTTTCATCACCTTCCTCTCTTTCTGTATTGTTTATCTCTTTCTTCATCACATCAGCTCTCCACACTTCATCCAACCTGTTCCAAGTAACACAGAATATCTCTCGTTCTCTGAATAACAGGTCATACAGTATTCACTGCTAATGCATTCAAAATTATTGGGAAAAAAAGACCTAGGATTTTCATGAAAACATTATTTTTATTGCATTAAACTTTGATTGCTTGTTTGTTTGATTGATTGATTGTCCTTCTACTAGATCTAATGATGTCACAAGTGTAATTCAATCATAAGGCTGGATTGGAAAAATCTGTTTTGTTCTGGTTCTGAACTGTTTTGATCCAGATACAGTTTCTCAGATTGTCTGAGTTTCTCAAAGCTGAGTCAGCTGCTCATGTGTGTGTAGTTATGTGCATGTTTTGGTAAAAATGATGTTTTCCTGGACTCTGTCAGTCTGTTGCGCAAGTGAGTGTGTGCGCATGTTTGACTGCTGGCTCACTGTGTGTTAAAGGTTTCTGAACTCATTAATGAATTGCTGTAACTAAACAATCCTCTCTCTCTGTCTCACACTCTTTGTAAAAAGCTTATCTTATGGTAAATCAGAACCGGTTCTTCTGTTACACAGTAGTTTTGTAAACCTGGTCAAGTGGTTGTAAACAAATCTGGTATCTATTTGTATGTGTGTGATTTGTGTTTCTGCCTACCCAGCTTTATTTAACCACATGCACATAACCAAACAATGGCTCCGAAAAGTATTGGGACACTTAAATTACACGTACACTTAAAGAATATCAAAGCAAGTGTACTGCAGGATCTCTTCTATTTACAAAGTTAAATTTTGATGTATTTGAATCACCTGTTATTTGTTGTGGTTGCATGAACAGAGTTGCCATCATTTGGCACATGCATGCAAGATGAAGTGCAACAGAGAAGTGAGCACCAAAATATTATTTTTTTCCAAATATTAGTTCTATTTCTGTCAAAAGTTTAGATTGCAAACTTCAGATTGCATCTTTCTGTACCTTTAATGACACTCGCTGTGATGTAATGTTGTTTGATGCAATGATATTTAGGTATCCAGGTCATTGTCCATGATCATTTTTGAGGCCATTGTCCATCCATCCATCCTTCATTCCTCTCTACATCACATCTCTCCTCCCTCTCCTCCCATGTTCTTTTTATTGTTCTGCTCTCTCTCTCCATTTAATCTCAGTCCAGACATGCCCAACTGAAGCCTTTTAGAATTTTTCTTTTCTTTTTGCTCATTTTTGCTCTCTCATTTTTCTCTGTTTGTTGTGTAAATGAGATTTAGGTCTTTTTTTTCTCCCTCTCTGGGTGTAATAGAGGAGTGAATACCGAATACATTCACATTTTCCTACCATGTGTTTAATGCCAGTGAAACGCCTGTGTGCCCATGGCAGAGAGAGCAGCCGTGCCAGCGAACCAGGGTGTGTGCTGCGTGTTTGTGTGGTGTGCTTTTGATTGTCGCTGCTGGATATGTGTGTTAGATCATGTGCTGATCAGTGCATGTGTGTTTGCTCACTTGTTAACCTGTGCCATGTGGTTTTCATGCCTGTATGTCATGTTTTGCATCTTTTGATGCAATACGTCCATGCATGTGTGTGTTGTGTGTGGTTAGTCGTGGGAACTGTACCTCTGCTCACGGAGGCCCAGATGTGGTTTGTGGCACTATGAAACCTGATGCCCCCCCCACTTCAAAACACACACACACACACACACACACACACACACACACACACACACTTTCTCTCCCCCACCCATTGCGCTTAGAACTGCATTAAGACATGTGGAAACAATTCAACCAATGCCCTGAGCAGACGGGCTCTCTCTCTCTCTCTCTCTCTCTCTCTCTCTCTCTCTCTCACACACACACACACACACACACACACACAAACACACACACACACACACACACACACACACACACACACAAACACACACACGCACACATACACATCACATATCAATCACACACACATTCACACTCATTGCATATACATAACAGACATACACAGTCAATGCACATGTGCCACACACATACTCATAAACATACATCTGACACACGTAAGTCTCCACACTTCACTGCAAATGCATACGTAAATATATAAATACAAGAAACACACACACACGGTTTCATCATGCTGTTTTGGATACAAACCAATGAATCGCCTTATAAATCAATATACACGCTTCACCAAGTGAGAAAACATCTCTTTCTTTAACTATGGCCGCAGGTAGTGTGTGTGTGTGTGTGTGTGTGTGTGTTAGTGTGAATGTGAATGTTCAGAGGCTTGAGTCATCTCTCAGTAGACTTCTGTAAGTGAGCACCTCGGTGTCCCACAGGGCTCTGTTTTAGGCCCCTTGTTTTTGTTTTTGCACCTGGTTACAGGGAACTCAAAGTGAATTAACAATCTGCTGATTTGGCCGGGCCCTAATTTATGGGTAAGTTAATGTCTTTTGTAATGTTTCTGAGCAGCTGTCTTAGAAAATGTCTGAATCTTTAGTAGTCTCCACAATCATCCAGAATTAATCCAGAACAGCCATGCAGCAGAACACACCTAGAACCAGAAAGAGGGAGAAATTATCTGGATGATTATGGATAGAGACGATTAACCCTCTGAACCATTAGGTATGCAATTTCTTGATAAATTTCAGCCATTGTTGCATTCTGAAATGTTGTGCAATTCATAGTATGCTTTGCATTTTCAGCATCAGACATGCTATTGCGGGCATTAACCTTAACTTCTCTTTCTCTTTCAGGTCAGCTAGCAAGTTAAAGTTATTTAAACTGCTCATATCTAACTACTTGACTAGTGGCACATTTAATAACACAGAGACATTTGAAGGAGTCAATGCAGTGTTTTTGAAAAGTCTCTTTTGAAAAGCTTATCAGCGTTTAAAAAATACAGTAAAAAATGCTAATATTATGAAATATTATTACAATTTTATTTACAGATTTATTCCTGTGATGCAAAGATGAATTTTCAACAGCCAATTAATCCAGTCTTCAGTGTCACGTGATCCTTCAGAAAAGGTTTGAAAACCATTGTTGTTGGTTTGAAAACCATTGTTTGAAAACCATTGTGCCGCTTAATATTTTTATGAAAACTGTTTTGTTTTTCAGGATTCATTGAATAGTAGAAGAACAGTATTTATTTGAAATGTAAATCTTTTGTAACAGTATAAATGGCTTCACTGACTTGTTTGATCAATTTTAAGCATCATTGCTGAATAAAAGTATAAATTGTTATTAAAAAAAGAGAGAAACATCTTTCTGTATGTACAATTGTGATACATTGGCCAAACATTCACGACTGTGTCTGCATACTTGCTTAAGGTATGTTATTCGTCTTACAGAGAGACTGCGTTAGGGAAGGGCTGTTTTGATATAGCCAAAAGTGCAGAAACAAGCCAATTTCTGTAATTTAATATTTCAGTTCTTCAACATCTGGAGCTGCATGTAAAAATGGAAAATGGAGGGATGACAGGCGCATATGAAGGGAGAAAGACGAAAATACCCACTCCTCTCTTCAGAACAGATGCTCTAATCTCTGGTCTGAAACACACATACCAATCAGACTTGCAAACTGTGGCAGTGCATAAAAAAAAAAAAAAAACACGCTGACAAACAACACACGCTTATGATGTGTTCATTAGCAGCTGGGTTCTTCTAGTCTCGTTGCAGCCACACTGCATGCAAACACTTGTGCTTAATCCATGAGTGATGTACGGCATACACACACACACACACACACACACACACACACACACACACACACACACACACACACACACACACACAGACAAACACTTGGCAGTCATGTGTAGGTGATCTGGGTGTCATTACTGTTTGGCATCTCATCAGCACCGATGATGACATTCAGATGCATGATGTGTGCTTGCACTTGTGTTGCTGCATTTGTGTGTGCTTGTGGTGTGTGTGCTAGTTCTCCGTAACTTTTGGATCAAGCAGGATTTGCCTCTCTATCACTGGATGGATTGTCAAAGCCTCTTTCATATTTTTGTCTTGTTTTCCAGTACAAATATCTAAAAATCCTTAAATCAAGATACATTCAGAAGGAAATTGACTTAATAAAAATTTGCTGAAAATGTACTCACCTTCAGGCCATCCAAGATAAAGATGAGTTTGTTTCTTCATTAGAAAAGATTTGGAGAAATTCAGCACTATATCGCTTGCTCACCAGTGGATCACCATATGACTCCAGTCCATCAGTTAACATCTTGTGAAGCAAACAACTGAGTGTTTGTAAGAAGCAAATCATTAAAGCATTTTAATTTTTAAACTATCACTTCTGGTCAAAATACAAAACCATAATCCGTAATAATACTTCCTCTACAGTGAAAAAGTTCATCCCCTGTTGTCTTCTCACATCTCCCCACATATTTGTTTAGAACTGTTTTGGATTGTTTTCAATTGTAAATGGTGCTTAACCTTTTTCCCAAGATGAAGCAATATTATGGATTATAGACTTTTTACCAGAAGCAACAGTTTGAAGTTACAAAATTTCTTAATGATAGATTTGTTTCTTACAAACATGCAGTTTTTCGCTTCACAAGACATTAATTGATGGACTGTTGTCGTGTAGATTAGTTGTGGATTATTGTGATGCTTTTATTAGCTATTTGGATTTTATTCTTATTGCACCCATTCACTGCAGACAGATTTTTCCAAATTTTCAGAAAACAAAACTTAACATCTTAAGTCATTCTGCTTCTCAAGGAAATGTATCTCGATTTAAGATTGTTTAGATATTTATACTGAAAAACTTTTTGCAGTGCTTAATTTATCCCAGTACTGGCACCTGAACCATTGCTTGCAAAAGACTCATGCATGCGTGTCAAGTTCTAAGTGTATCGATTCACTCTGTCTTCTGTCACCAACTAAGAGCAGCTGTGTTTGAATGAGTACACGAGAAGACACATGCGTTTACAGTGTGTGTATGTGTGCATGCATTGTGTAAACCTCTCGTCACTTTGCTTCGATGCAAGTGTGTGTGTCCATATCTTCGATTCCCACTAGATTCTCCTTCTGCCTAGAGCTGGAGAGAAATCAACCCTTTTGTTTGTAATTATAGTGACTTTGAAAAGAAAGAATAAAAAAAGAGCGAATGAAGAGAGGGAAAAAAGTACTTAAGCACGTCTGTGACATATTAGCCATTTTTTACCGTAATTGTTTTTCGACCCCTCTTCGCCTTTGTTCGCACACACACACACACACACACACACACACACACACACACACACACACACACACACACACACACACACACACACACACACACACACACACACATATGCGTGCTGACAGGCGTGGAGGGAATGTTCTCATGTAGTTTAGGTCTTACGTAGTGTCGCAGTGCATCCAGTATGCGATGTGACTACTTATTGATGAGTGTTTGTATTGGAGGAGTTCTGCCCGAATTTCTGGGAAGGCCTGAATCCTGAGATGCATCCTCCCTGGGGTGAGAGCGGATCAGTGGGTACTGTGCTTCAAGAAATCGTTTATTTAGGCATGGAGTTTAGCTCAAATCATCCTTTGAGGTGGATGGAGGGGTCAGAGGACAAGCTAAGGGTTTGGGGTCACTCTTAAGGTTAAGAGAGCAAATGAAGAGGGGGGATGAGTTAAGAGACATTATAGGGGTAGTTCAACAAAAAATGCAAATTGTGTCATCATTTAATCGCCCTTATGTTGCTTGAAATCTAAGCTGATCTTTTACATACAACAACAATGAATTGGAACTGGGGTTGTTGAGCTTCAAAAAGGGTAAAAAGCACCATAAAAGTATCAAAAAGATGTATATGAAAATAAAATAAAAATAGTTTTCACAAAAAATATGAAGCAACACAACTGTTTGTCAGCATATAAGAATAATTTCTGTAGGATCATGTGACACTGGAGACTGGAATAATTGCTGGAGTAATTCGGATATTTGAATCACAGGAATAAAGTGCATTTTTAAATATTCTTTTAGATTGTAATAACACTATAATAAATACTGATTTTACTGTGTTTTTTATTTATTTATTTATTTTTTTAAAACAGCCTTAGTGAACAGAAAAGACTTCTTTTAAACTATCTATATATCCATCTTATCTATATTTTGATTTTTGCACAGGCAGTCACTACTTTAATTTTCCTCAGCGGGAAATGTAATTTTATTGCAAGGACTGTGTACAGTTAGCCAAAACAACTGAAGATGACAAGAAGAGACAATAATCATTATGTATACACTTGAACAGAAATCCAAACAATATGATATTCATGGTTTATTAATGGCTAAAATCAAGGCAGATGGTTCAGTTTATTGAAAGGAAAAACAAACCGATTGAAAGATATGGCCTGCTGGACACTGGAAAGTCATTCGATAGTAATTTGTCTGTGTGTGGGTCACTCACTGGCCCTGTATGCGCGTTAGATAAATACACTTCACTGGAAGCTGCGCTCTTTGTTCAACATTTTGTTAACATCCCTGATGTTGTCAAATTGATTGTCAGATTATGATGTTTTGCACAGTTTTTGAAGGTTTCTCTCGCTCATCCACTCAAACAGTTTCAAAGTGTTCCACTCTGCCAGAGAATGTGACATCATCACATTTTTTAAAGGGTTAGTTCACCCAAAAATTTAAATTAGGCTGTGTTTTACTCACCCCCGAGGCATCCTAGGTGTATATGACTTTCTTCTTTCAGATGAATCCAGTCGAAGTTATATCAAAAATTGTCTTTGATCCTTCAAGCTCTATCACTGCAGTCAGGGGGTGTTGCATTGCTTCAGTCCAAAAGACGTGAAATAAAAAGCACCTTCCATAAAAAGTGTCTCACACCCCTCTGGGGGGGTGAACAAAGGCCTCCTGTAGCGTTTTTGTAAGAAAAATATCCATATTCAAACTGTAATAATCACTTTAATCTAGCTCGTGCCAACAGTTGTACACAGAAACAGTATCAGGAGCATGTATGAGGTCAAAAATCCAGACATTTTTGGGTGAACTAACCCATTAAGGCCAAACACACACTTCATATAAATGTAAGAATTAAAATGTAATCCAGACAATAACACACACACACACATCAATATTTATGTGCATGCTGTCTAGCACACAACAGAGGGAGAGAGAGAGAGAGAGAGAGAGAGAGAGCAATGCATCCTCTGCTGACTCCTGCTATTGCCCAAGAGGGATTGTTTGTGTGGTTTCCACTGGCAACCAGAAGGGAGTGTTGGGTAGGGCATGTACTGGTGATACAGAAATCTAATGTTATTTGGCTCTGTGTGTGTGTGTGTGTGTGTGTGTGTGTGTGTGTGTGTGTGTGTGTGTGTGTGTGTGTGCGTGTGCGTGTGCGCACTGCTCATTGAAGATTGAATGCTAGTGACATGCACGCATGAACTACTGGATTGGAAGTGGAGAATGAAACCTGGTCTCTGCCCTCTCTCTCTCTCTCTCTCTCTCTCTCTCTCCCTCTCCCTCTCCCTCTCTTTCTCTCTCTCTCACTCCCCCTTTGTTTCTTTCCTCTCTGATGGTTTTACCAGAGTTGTGACTCATTGGGCATTTAGCCATAACATGCGATTTTGAGAGAGAGGGAAGAGGAAAGGTGAAAAAGAGAAGAGTTGGGAAAAATCGGTTGTGAATGCAGCTATAAGATTTGAGTAGAAGATTCTCATTTCTGAAGAGAATGTGAATGATATTGTTTGTTCAAGACACACTGCAATGGTGTTGTGGGTTGTTGCCAGGGCATTGCTAAGGTGGTTGCTACTACGTGGTATCTTATTGTCTCATGCAGCTCATGTCTTGTTTTCTATTACAAATATCTAAACATTCTTAAAACAAGATACATTTACTTGAGATGCAAAATGACTTGAGGTAATATGTTTTGTTTTTCTGAAAAATGTATCAAAATTAAGTGAGTTTATACTTTAGACAAGAACAAATATCTGCCAGTGGGGTCAGAAAATAAACTTAATTCAAAAGGAAAACAAGATGAATTTTCTGACCCCATTGGCAGATATTTGTTCTTGTTTTAAGTAAAATAAATAAATAAATAATATTTTCTTTCAGAAAATAAAACATTCTATGGTTTATACTTTTTGTTTCTAAAGTAAATGAATCCAGAATTAAGAATGTTTATATTTGAAAAACAAGACTTATTGATTGATTGATTGTGGTGTATCCACTTTGAATAGAAAGCTAGATTTTTACATTTTCTGAAATGTGAAATTGCATGTTACATAAATACATTTTAACATTTCTTTACAAAACTTAAAACTGTTCCTGTTTTAGGCATAAAGTCACAGAAAACAAGACTTAATATCTAAAGTCATCTTGAGTCTCAGTTAAATGCATCTTGATGCAAGAATGTTTATGAATGTATATTTAACAAAAATGCTTGTTTAGAAAATACTTTTTTGCATTATATACACTTTGAAAAGATTTTTTTTTTGCATTTTCTGTTTTCTGAAAATGTAAAATGATATATTACATAAATACATGTTTTCTGTTCAAAACTCACTGCAATGATTTTGGGTTGTTGCCAGGGTGTTGCTAGGGTGTTCATTAGTTGCTAGGGTGGTTGCCATGTGGTTTCTTACTGTCTTGTGAATATCTGTAATAAAGATGTCGCCTGCTTTCCTTCTTCAATGGGAATTTTTCACTTGTTTTATAGTCCAGCAGATGAAAAGTCTCATCACCTAAGATGCATGATTTGAGGAATCATTAATTTCTGGAGAACAAATACGGTGCACAATTCAACTTTTATGCTCAGAGTTAGAGGTTTGTTTAAAGCAAACACCACATATAATTCTCTCTCTGTCTCAGAGTTGGCCTGTGGTTGTTAATTAGTTAGTTTCAGAGAAAACATGATTACGTGTTGAGTTTACTCAGCAGAAAATGAGCAAGACTGGTCTTCCCCTGGGTCAGTTTGTTTTTCTTTTTTTTCTGTAATTGTTGTCACTCCCTCCAGTAGAAACCGTCTGTCATCTCTCTCTTTTCTAAGCGATCACAGACTGACTGCGTTCTTTTAGACTCCGGCAGGTTTAGATGGAAACATCCACTGGTAACATCTAAACCAGCATCCATCAGCAACTTAAAACATGATTACTGAGTGTCTAGGCCGCTCACGTTTGCAATATGTTCCATATGTTCCAAACATACAAATGTTCCAGATGCCCACATTTAAATAGATCAATGAAGACATATTGTAGACTTCCTTTGTTTTTAAATAAAACTAATTGTAATGACTACAGACCAAGTACTAATCCTAAAAGAAAACATTTATGTTTTTAGAAGGAAAAAAACATTTATTTCATTGATGAATCATTTTCCAATCGAGTCCAGTTTTTCCAAATGTTCCCAAATGTCTGTACAAGGGAGATTTTGTCAGATTTAGTTAAATTCTGGCGACTAATTTCCCCCTAGAGTATAGCTAAGTAAAAACACACACTTTGGCCTCATCCTCATCAAACTCCAGCACTTTCATTCCATGTTCTTTATTAATCACCAGCTTTTACTCTCATTAAATCTCAGTGAGTCAACATACATGTCCTTTCTGTTATCAACCAAA